>NC_132980.1:11971071-12051071 GCF_047496725.1 Anoplolepis gracilipes | reverse complement strand
ACAGCAATAGAGAGGAGGATAGGGCGAGGTAGAAGGGAAGCATAATAGATCCCGTGCGATACGTTTATTCCCTCGTGCCACGACGCAATTTGTGGAAATAACGATTGTATAATTGCTCTTTTTTTTTTTCTTCTTCTTTTTAGGGATGGCCTAAAAATCGCGTGCCACGTAAAACGTTTTCACGCCATCGTAACTGACGATATAACTGACGAAGACCCGACGGGGCTTTTCGAGAAATTAAATCATCCGTCATCATTCCGCTTATTCGCTCTCTGTTTAAAGATATTTTTAATTACACATGTGATTTGGAATTAAATATTTTGCACAACTAATAATTTTTACCGAAACTTGCAAATATGATGAAATTGACGAGGGAATATTTTTTCGGCGAATATATTTTATATATCGCGAGGAATCACATTTAATGTGCCTTCTCCATGATACCATATTGCCACCTCCGCATCTGCCGCAAATACCTCTCTAATTTATATCGTTTTAAACGCCCGAGACCCTCTTTGATGAAGTGCGTAAAATATCCTAAAAAAAAAAAAAAGAAAAAAGAAAAAAAGAAAAAAATGGAATGAGAAACTGTGGCATACGTTTTCGTCGTATCAGGGACACGAGCTCTATTTGCAGTAGGGACGACGTAATGACACCAGTTGCTCGCAGCCATAATCGCTGCAATTACGTATGGAAATTCCTGATTCATCCGATCACGCTTGATAACGATCCTGCTTTTTACGTGAATTATCAACGCTTCGCTGCTCACGAGCCCATTTTCGCGTTTTCTCAAATTTCTCAAATTATCGTCACACAATAAATTCGCAAACGGATAAATGTCATTTACGTCAAATGACGTTACGACAAACGACGGAAAAAGAGAATCAATTACATCAATTTAATATTTAATTACTGTGAGAGAAATTAGAGAATTTTTTTAAAATTTCATCAACAATCTAATATACAAATATTGCATGTGATGCGCGCGCAGATTTTTCGCGGTGTGTTTATCGTCGTAAATTTTTGTGCGTTTCGAGAGCATCGAGACGATGCATCAATAGAAAGATGATCTTGAGCGGGGCCTGAAAAGGGACCCCTCTCTCACTCTCGAGGGATCTTTTATGCAAAGACATGTCTGTCGCGATGCTGCACGAGGCAGGGTTGGAAGTTTTAAGTTACCACCGCCGTGTGTGGCGCCTCAGGTGTCTTTGATCCCTTTCATAGGTAAATAAGCGTTTCGTAGCTTTCACATTAATGCGGTTCACATTAATCCGCGAGGAATAGAACGTACCTTTGAGGGGAAAAAAAAAAAAATATCACGATTCGTAACAATTTTTGTCCACTAAAAAATTAATGACGCAAATAATTTATAATATATCGGTTTTACACCATGGAATTTATTCACTCATTATTCACAAATATTATTCATTGTCAGTATGCTACGCGTGTACTCTCGTGATTTTTTCACAGTAACTTTTTTCTAAATTTTACTTAGCGAAAGTCACCAAGTATCAGTATAAAAAGCAAACGATCTTATTTATGTTGGAGGAATCAATGAATAATTATCTACTAGTAACAAGAAAAATATCGCGTACTACAAAAGTTATAATTATAAACGTGCATGCGTTTCTGTTTCAACCGAGCAGGTGATGCACGAGGCGAAATAGATAATGGCTAAAACAAATACGCGATGATTATAACATACGGGCTGATTATCTACCATGAACTTTCTGTATTTAGCTTTTACCGCGCGAGCATTTCAGTATCGCTTATTCATTGGCAATATTTGTCTTGGCAATTCATCTTTGTGCTTTTCTGATATACAATGTTACCGCGAATAAATATGTCTCTTTGATATCGTGAAAAATATCATTTCGACGATGTATTAGGCAAAATTAAGTTATATAAAATATAACTTGTTTGATTTTTTGATCCCACATTTTTTTTATAAAATTTATTCTTTTTTTTTTTTTTCGTTTACCATTAGCGAATTTTATATAGTTTTCAGAATTATGTCAAAAATTTCAGTCCAACATACGACTCGACCGATGAGTAAAAACTTTACGGAACAAAACATAAATTCTCGTCATCACGCATTTTGAGCGTCATCAGAGTATCGTTTAGAATCATAAACGTATCGAATGTCATCATGTATATGGGATGCATCTTTGTGTGTATGATTGTACGCATCCACCCTTGGTTCTCATTAGCGTCGATACAGAGATAGAGAGATGGGACTTTGCTGCATATTTCGCGACACAAGTTTAATCGTATCGCCTACTTTCTCTGCATTAACGCAACATGCCTCGAAATACATTCGCTACGCTCCTGCAACATCATCCTCGTTTATTTTTTTTTTTTTTTTTAGTTTAGGGATCATCCAATACACAGGCGAAAACTTCCCATATTCGACTCATATATCATATATTAATTCACATATAAGAGAAGGAACTTGATCGTCGTTGAAATGTTTCGATGTATTTCGATATCGATCCGTTGAATTTAAAGCCAATTCTATTGACTTTCTACATATTCTTCTATGTATATAAAAACATCGCTGTCATCGCACAATAATGTACGTGAAAATAAAATGTGGATCTTATAGATTCGTATAGCAAATAAAATTTGTTAATTCTTATTATATTATTCAGAACTATTCTAAAGTTTCATCTCTCAATGACAATTTTTAATTTATTAATGATTTTGTTAAAAAATAAAATAAAAATCCGCTATTTTTTCGAACGCTAGATACAGCAGCTGCAATGACGAATGTTTTGTCTCTCTAGCACCTGTCCGTACACATTTATAAGCACAAATAGATAGCTGTCTTTCTCCTTGTAGCGCGACTGGATTTCGCGTCAGGATCTATAAAGGATCTATCAAAGTTTTGGTCGATTCAATTGTTCGACTTTCAAGTTAGATTTCAAAGATTTGAGTAATTGTAAATAGCACTTGTTATATTATCACTTTAATTTTTTATATTCGAAATTGTCTAACAAGTCACGTAACATTTCACAGTTTTTACTTGTTAATGCCCAAATATAATATCATGTTTTATCTCTCAATATATGTATGTATACGGATTCTATGTATAATAGTTGTGTAGAAATTGAATATATATAACTACAAAAAATAGTAATATATATTATATATATCCGCGTGTTGATTTGAAAATCGTATTAATCTGTTCGCTCTTTGTTGAAAGACGCAAGAAGATGTACATACATACAAGTATGTATAAATAAAGAAAGCAGGCATGTCCCTTTTAGTGCGTATTTAACGCTGATATTCAATTTCACACAATAAAGCGCTTTATGGGATATCGGCTTACTTACACGAGCAGGCATGTCGCGCGCGTGCCAAAATGAAAAAAACCACAAAATAGCGTTGCGCGCTCTCTTTCTATACGGCCTTATACATATAATTGATTCCCCATCTTTTTTCGAAGCTCTTTTACGATCGAATAAAACAACTATATACTCGTCAATGCCAGTTTTTTTTTTTTTTTTTTTTTGGTTTTCATTTCAAACTCTTTTAATTTAAAGCGCATTTTTTTAAATCACGATTAATCACGATGTTCGATTATAACAATTGATAAAGTCAAAACAATATATAATATTTTTGACTTTTAATCACAAAGCAGATATCTTTGCACACATTTGTCGCCGTTTGCGAAAAGAATAATTAAATAATGAACACAATAGGTAGCGAGAAAAGAGATGAAAGACCTTCCCTTCTGTGATAACATCTCTTTATTTTTCGCACAGTTCAATGTAAAGCGAAAGAAGATCGCGGCGAACCGCGAGAGTCGTAAGGATTTGACGAGTGAAATGCGCGTGATAGTGCACGTATGGTCGTCATGGTCGTCATGGTCGTCATGGTCGCGAGGTATGGAAGCTTGTCGGGAAGCGACGGGAAAGTTTCTACATCTTTCTCCCTCTTCAACTTGGACTGTCTTGCAGCTCGGTTTTACGGTTCTGATATTTTTATCCGTCGACGGGTACGGTGCCGGTGACACCGTGAGCAGGTGCTAGGCCCAGTGTGGTAGTCTATTTGCGTTGTCTGCCCCAGCCGTTTGCATACCCGGTGAGCCCGTTCGCGCGCGCGAGCGAGCATAAACGTCGTTTTGTGTATTTGAGACACGTCGGTGGAGGACCTCCCGATGCGGGCTCATTACCGGCACGAGCCAAAGCGCATCATCGAGCTATCGCATCGACTCGACGTGAGCCGTGAGCCGTGAGCCGTGAGCCGTGAGCGAGACACGAGGTACCGACTAGCAAATTGTTTCTAACGACAGTGGACGCGGACGCGGACGCGGACGCGTTCACCAATGGGCTAACTAAGTAATAGTATCGTATCGTATCGTATCGTGTCCTCGATACGTCGACGTGTCGACGTGTCATCTCCCAATATCTCATAATCCCCTTTCCGAAGCGACAAATCGTACAATCGCTCTTATAATGAATTCATGCAATGTAATCCGGGTCGATCGATCGAAAGAACACACACACACAATAGGATAAGACCTCCGAGCATTCATTGACGTTTTACAGCTCTATAGAGAAAATGTATGAATAATATGTATCGCGCTTGATTTTTATTGTCTTTGCTCTTCCACAAAATTATCCCTAAAGTAAAGCGTTTCAAAACACAGACTCTGAACTCTTTGTCATATGTATGTACAATGTATAACTTGAATGTGAGGATAATGTAATATTTACAATCATTAAAATCAATCTCTGTCGCACGTGCAGTCCCAATCTTTTCGTTAAAAACTCGATCGAACGACACGCAATCGTGCTGTTTATCTCGCCAAAGAGCGATTTGAAAAATTCCAAAGAATGGGGAGCACTCGTGGCAATCGACAAATGTCTTGTAGATTTAATTGCTATTATCGTGTTTCAAGCGAGTTTAGTTACTACGTTAATGCGACGCTTCCTTCTTTGTAATTGAATACACGAGACCGCGATGGAAATTGCAAAAATTTTTTGCACGAGTTAAAAACATGTACATAATTTATTTATCCATCATGCATATGTCTGATTTAATACTACTCGTGTTATCGCGCCACTTTAAATTATTTTCATTTATAATTCAACTTTCTTATTATATTGTTACTATAATCATTACTATATTCGTAATGACACGTGGATTAGCAATATAATAACGACGAACGCAAAACCGGCTGGCGAATTAGATTGACAATGAGAATTAGAGATGCCATGCCATGCCGACACTCGTTCCTCTTCGAATCAGTCCTCTGGTCTTGCACATCTTTTTCTCGGTCGACATGCACTCGGTTTACATACATCTCCATCACATCATCAATTCGTTCTTGTCTCGGATCTCTGTGTGCGTCTCTTAATGTTTCTGTTATAACACCGGTTTGCGATGGTCGCGTGTCCAAGTCCGTACCGGTTGTCTACGTATTCCGTATGAAGCGGATCTGACGCTTTAATATTCATCTCTCGAAACTGGCGAGGCAATCTTGTCGATAAACGACCTAGATTTTTTTTTCGTGTGAAAAGATGATTTCCGGGCGCATAAAAGTAATCCTCGTATTTATTGTACGGCAATAATTTTCCTTATAAAATTTACAATTTGTCCTTTCAAATATGAAACACGCAAGATAATTCTCTGCAATCGCAAAAGTATAAATTCTAAAGTAATTGTATTTTTTCGAGCAATTTAATTTTATCACTTATTGTTCACTTACAGAAACAATATTACGTTACATGTTGGTGTCGTGCACGCTGTTAAAAAGCTGCACGCATGTCGGAGGGATGTTTGATTATCTGATCAGGTTGAACCGCGGGGGGCGACCACCGTCGTCTTTTCGGTTAAACGCGCGATCGCAACCCCTTAGAAAATAAATAACGCATAATCGTTGCTGTCATCTGGGGCCGCTGTCGATTCAGAAGACAGTCGCATCTGCTCGCGCGATTGAAAATTGATAGTGACGTGATCATTTTGTTCTCGGATATGTTTGTACGATCATTTTTTCAAGCGATAATTAAGATAGTCAATTGAATTTTCTCTCGATAAGAAACAAGAATCGATAAGTAACTAAAATTAATGATACATTTTCATATAAATTTGACATAAACTTGTAAACATCAAGTTTACAAACTTTAATATATTGTATGTACATCCAAGATGATTTTCTTAGGCTAAATATGAGAAAAAAGATAAACCAAGTAAGAACGGATCAATCTTTGAATTTATTTCTTTTACAACCGCGTCTTAATAAAGTTATATCTCGAGCCTTAAATGGCTAATCATTCGACACGAGCAGTCACTTTGCGTCTAAATCGTGTAGCCACAAGAAATTCGTGTAATTGTCGTTGACATTTCACAATTATTAAGCGTCGACTTGTTAATTATCAGTGCTCGTAAGCGATGCTCGTGAAGAAACAAAATTGGTTTTACGTTTGGCGTAAACGCAAACGTTTATCGAAGATTGCCGCGGTTGTCGTTGCGACCTTCTGTTCTTCCTGTGTTTTTGAAGTATTACAAGTAGTTATCCCAATCGTAGCTCCCGTGGATTTCGGATAATCGACGGACCATTTTGTATCCGGGTGATCGCTAGATGGAATTTCACCAGAGTCAAAGGGGCCATGTAGAATTCGTCCACGGAGATTCCTGCGGGGATATCGAGTGTCGAGATTGCAATAAATCAAATCCCGCGCTAGGTGAATCCATCTTGGGGAGCAAAGAAAGAGCGGAGAAAGAAGACCGGGACAAGAAAAGGCACGCTCTGTTGTGACGTTGGATGATAATTTGTCCGGGGGTTCCGGCAGTTTGCGAGATTTAGACACAAAGATCTTTCTACCTTTCACGCAATAATTTCTCTGTGGGCTTCGGGACAGGTTCTCTCCATAGTAACAGGTTCTTCTTCGGATAATAAGTTTTACATCTGTTGCTCTTCTAGCCCCCCCCCCCCTCCTCTCCCCTCTTTCACTCTTATTTTGTCAAATATGGACATTATTACTACCTGTTTTTTTTTTCTTTTTTATAGTAACTATTGGGGTAAGAAATGCTGTTTTTATCAGCTCATGTAACAAGAAAAAATTTAATAATATATATATTGACATATATATTGACTCTCTTGTTCAATGACTTTTATTTAAAAAAAATATATATATTCGCGCGCGCGCGCGCGCGTGTGTGTGTGTGTGTGTGTGTGTGTGTGTGTGTGTGTGTGTGTGTGTGTGTGTGTGTGTTTTAAATAAAGAACAGATGGAAATATCTAAAAAACTTATTCCATGTATAGTTCAATCTACAAATTCACGACACCTGGAAAGATGCATTCACGATAATAAATGATTCTTAATAGCGCGGCATTATATTTGCGGTTTCCTAGTGCAATTATCGAACGACACCAGGTGAATCTTTATGCCTTATAAAAATTCTCGCAGACTGTGCTTGCACACACTTATTCTGCACTTACCACGCGCGTGCAGAAATGCGGCTAGAAAAATGTCGCAGCTGCAAAACGGACTTTAAAAAAGAAGAATAAAAGGAAGTAAAAGAAAGAGAGGAAAAATGTAGCCGTTTAAGGCATCGTTATCATCATAAATAAAATGCAATTATAGCAATTAAATCTTGCGTTTTGAATTATTACGTTATGATTTAGAATTTGTTATCTGTCATTTAACTTATTTCATATTTGTCCATCTAACTTTTGGTTTATTAATGTTAATTGCCGTTATATGTATATGTAAAAGAAGGCATCTACTTGTTTCTTACGAGTTTTTTTACCGTTTGTTACGAGACGTACTATATATAAATATATACATATATATATATATATATATATATGAATATTATATGAAGAATATTTATTATATTTTTTAATAAAAAATTGTCCAAAACCTTTACTAGAAAAAAAAAAAGAATAAATTTCTCGGATTGAAAAATATCTCTTGACAACGACAACTGTCACCGTGCTACGAAATCGAATTGCCGAGAGAAGCTCTGTGTCGCGCTCGCTATCGTTTCGTTTTCATAGACCCAGTAATACTACCCCCATCGTTTCTTATCACAAGACTTCACGGATACCCGCGTGGCAGTAACTCGCGCGTAAAAAAAAATAAAGATAGATAGAGAGAGAGAGAGAGAGAGAGAGAGAGAGAGAGAGAGAGAGAGAGGGAGAGGGAGAGAGAGAGAGAGAGAGAGAGAGAGAGAGAGAGAGAGAGAGAGAGAGAGAGAGAGAGAGAGGAAAGCCATGCACTTGCCTTATCTGATTCCACGTTTCACGACAGATTAATGTGGGATCGAGCTGCGATCAAGCGAAGAAGTCACTATGCCTTTTATTGCTCGCGTGATGGATCACTAATATGGGATCCGCGCCACACGCACGGGGGACCAAACATTGTCCAAAGTCCTTTCGACGCGTACGACGCGACTCTCGATATCCTTTTCTCCTCACCGTCATCCCCACCCCCTCCCCCAAATCAAAAGAAATCATTTTGAAAGAAGTCTCGTTGCTTTATTGAACTCGCAGATTCCCAGGCGATTATATCTAGTACGAAGAGTTAGATCTAGACATCGGATGACGTATCCATTGTCCCGCTATCCTATATTGGAAAAATTTTTTCTTTCCTCTATACTCCTTCTCTATCTTTGCGCCGCTCTTCTTTATCGTAAGGACTTTTTTTTTTTTTTTTTTTTTTTTTCGTTCTTCTCTTTCTTGTCGCGAGAAGTCATGGCTTCGATTACGAAGCCCAAACTGAGACTCGAATTGAATAAAGATTTCAAGTTTGAGGTAGAAAAGAGAGATAGATAATCCTTTTCTTGGATAAGTGGCCAGCATACGACCGCATTTCGAAAACCGGCTGTAAAACAAAATGTTTTATTTACAAATTAAAATTCGCTGAAAGAGAAAAGGGGAATTGTTCCGGCGACTCTTTCTTTCACCCTAGATTCATCTTCGTCAACTCCATTTCACTTTTTTACACGTTGCGCATTTTTGTCGAGATTGCCGGCTCTTTTTCGCATTACCTCAATGGAACTGTAAGGTGCTACACGATTTCAGGAGCGACATGATTTCAGGACAAGTGCGATTAGCGAACGATCTGTTTTTTTTTTTTTTTTTTTTTTTACATCTTTATCTCTGCGCTCACATTCAAGTTAAAAGATGAAAAAAAGTCCTTGTATATATTTTTCCCTTTTTTTTTTTATTATTATTTACATACGTATATAATCAATGCACCGTCTATTTATGAAAACTACATTTATTTGTAATATTGTTCCGCAATTTTCCGCAAAAAAGATTTTTTTGTTTAATGTTCTTAAAAATACAGCGAAAGATTAATTGAAAAATTGAAATGCAAATGTATGTATACATATTACGCGTATTCGTATTTCAATTTTTACATACTTAATTTTTTGGCTATAATTTTAAGAACATTGAACAAGCAAGCTAAGAGATTAATAAGACTCTGTATGCGAAAATATAAATTCATAATTCGGCGGACTCTTAAGAGCCGGACGCGGATGTTGTTGCGTCAGCTTCATTAGAAAATTAAATTTTCTATAAAACTGATTTCTACGCGCAGGGTACTGACATTTCTTGGTCTTTATCAAAACGAAAAAAAAAAAAAAAAACTAAATAAATCTTAAATTCAAATTATCATCACATCATTCCAAATCAAATAAAGACTTTGTAATACGATTAAAGAGCGTATAATTTGAAAAAAGAATTCATGTTGATATCCACTTGTAATTATTTCTTGAATTAAATTATTATTAATTTTAAATCAATTCTTTGATTTCATGAATAGCAACAATTATCGAATTGTTTTTCGACCGGTATTACAATTTGCGACTGTTATTAAAGAACGCGCATGCACTGAAAGAGTGGAAACGAAAAAAAAGATGAGCGAAAGGAAGGTGGGACCAAGGCGCGATCATTACGAGCGTCAATGACACGCATAGGCATGCGCATATGTGCATGGGCATATGTACGTACATGGATGCGATCGAGATGTAAAAATCAGCGAGGTCAGCCACCGAGGATGGCCTTCGATAGATTGTTTATTATCGATAATCTGTACAATAAAATGTATCGCTATATATATAACTAGTCTTTGCAAATTTTTGCCTTGATAAATTATCTCATTAAAATGAGAAATATTATGAAAATATTGATGCTTCTTTTCTCCTTTTATTTTGGTAAATATTTTCTTTTATACAATCAAGCTCATCAAGAGACTTTCGCATGATTGACATATACATACGTCGTACAGTTACGTTAGCAAAGGGTCACGATTCTGAATAATCTTGAAAAGATCTTATTGTTAGTTGTCGCTCTCGTTGTTTATTAAAATATTATTAGCAAATGAAAATTCGGTCATTTATTTATCTTGTTTAGTAAAGGAATAAAGAAGATGTAGGGAAAAGCTGTAACTTTGACAACATGACAATTGAAAATCTTGTAGGCTTGTATATATAAATATAAAGATTAAATTTATTGTTTCCGTTTTATTTGCAAAATGTACATATACATGTACAAAATGATCTTCCTTAGTCGCGCACATTACATTCTATTGGAAAACAATAGATAAAAAATGGAAAATGGAATCTCTCGCAAAGTTTAAAGTTGAGATATAATATGTAAAGACAGCTCTCCCCCTTGTAGGTAATCCAGTTATATAAGATAACTTGTAGAAGCGTCATGATGACGATACGAGAGAAACATTGCTTTGCGACGCAATTTTGGAGCTAGGAAAAATATCCTTTTGTCGAGTGAATCGAAATGGCGTGGGCTTGCGCGTTTAAAAGGATTTTCATTGCAAACTGAAGGGTTCCGAACGGGCCGCTGCTTTTCACGGTCGTGAGTGCGGGCAGGTCACGGATCCATTGTTGCGAGAACTTAATGTCGTTACGTGGAGTCGCGATGTTATACGAGCGCATTATGACGATGCGCCGTTCGACAGGCAGCCTCGTGACCACAATACGTACGTTGCATCGATATTCATTGGGGATAGACATTCTACCCCTCCCCCCCCCCTCCCTCCCTCCCCTTCTCAAGCCTCCTGTCTCCTGCTTGAAGCAAAAGGCGCGTGCTCGTCCAGGTGATGCCAGACTGGCTGCCAGACCGCCGCGCCGCTGTTGTTCATCCGTTTTTCTATGTCGTCCGCTTCCTCTCCGTTCGTTTACTTCTTCACGCGCACGCCTACGAGAACATATGTTTATGAACAATGCAATTCTCCAACACACAAGAGCGTACTCTTGAAATGCCAACAAATCTCGGTTGATTGCAATCCGACAGCGCATCGCTATACTATAAATTCGTCATCCTCGCTTTCTTATTTCATCTCTTAGTTTATCTCAATTATTTTCAAACTTTGTATAATTTACAATTAGTTGTAACACATTACAAATCAATTTAGAAATTTTAAGAGAGCTAGACAGACATCGCTTTTTCTGCGATATCGATATTTTTTGTAAAATGTTAAATTTAAATAAAAAAAAGAAAAGAAATGGATGGAGAAGAATCTCTCCAATCACATGTGCGTCACAAAAGATTGCTGTTTCGTTATCCTTCTGTCGTTAAGGATAATCGAGAATTCACAGATACTTTGCTTTATCCGTAAATGTACGCTCGTTATCGAGGTGTTAGGGATCCCTGGCGGGGGGGAAGAAGGGAGGGAGGGAGGGGAGAGGTCGAACACCGATAGCTCTTTATCCCTCATCGTTAATCCCTTCTTAAGCCATGATAAAGACCGCCCTTACGGATCGAGCGATTAAGAGCAACGCGGCCCAATGGCGTTCGCGTTGCTCTTAATTGTTGGAAATTCCGAATTTCGTTATCGCGATGATGATTCTTCGATATCTATGTATATCAATCATTTAGTTTGTATATCCTATAGTGTTTGTAATTGTAAAATGTTTCTCAGATAAAATCTCACTAATTTACATACAAAGTGATGAGCAAAGTCACACGCCGCGAATTAAATGTAATAACGAAAATCACATTTCCGATATCGATTATATATGTATATGATGATGACGAGATCGAAGGGCCAAAAGTCACGAGTTGAAGTTGAAGAAACATTAACCCGACGAGAAATGCGCTGCAATCTGATCGATTAGCGAATGATAAAAATAGAGAGAGGGGGAGTTATGATACATATATACGTATAATCTCGCGAGGAAGCACGCAAGGCCAAAGAGATCGCGAACGAATCGGGCATTCTTCAGGAGGATGCATCTGCTCGCCTAGTAATCGCGAAAAATTCTGTGCGCGGAAAAAAGCCGGCAGCTGCAAACTGCCTCATCATGCGCGGCATACGCCGAACATTTATTAACTCGTGCGCACAATCGTGAGCTTTTATGACTTTTTTTTTTTTTTTTTTTTTTTTAATCTATACCTTTATGCTAAAGCGTTATATGCGTATACACAATTATTCTTTTTTACATATTGTATATCATAATTAAATACGCCAATATTATCGCATTTTTATACCTAATCATATAGGGAGACTAAATCATTATAAGCTTATAAAAGGAGAAATTACGTAAATTAGAAAATTTCCAAATAAGCGCATTTTAAATTTCATTAGTTATGTCGCATCCTTTTTTTTGCCGTATTTATTATCCTACGATAAATATGGATGCGCGACGCGCATAATTTGCGCAGTAATGCGCTCCAAACACATTACTGTCAAGTCATTGAATTTTTCATGACACGTACACTCTCTCATTATATTGCTTATCCATCGATATCCTTGAGATGTTATGCACTTTTCTTCTTTTCAAAATGATCGTGAAAACATTTGACATGTAACGAAGCCGTAAAGCCGATCTTATTTAACCTATCCGTTATTAAAGAAAGAACTAAAGAAAGAAGCTAAAACGACAATGCTTGTAGTTAAAGTGATTATTAATATTATTACAACAAATTGATATATGTAATATCTTTGCGTGCAAATTATTTTCCTTGTCAATCGATTGTCTTGAAATGGGCGCGTCGCGTCGGCACTTTTCGAGGAATTTTAATCGATTCGTGTTTTGCTGTGAAAAAAATGTAATTTCGAGACATTTTATTCGCGCAGACTCGCGGAGAGAGAGGAGTAGTTTGGAGAAAACGGATGTCAAATCAAAGTCCTTGATCGGGTAGATGATTTAAATTGAAATAATGTCGCGCGATGACAGTGATTTTAGTGAAAGAGAGAGACTTTCCCAAGCTTACATTTAAGTCAAGTACTTACCGCACGTCGAACCCTCTTTATAGTGTGTGAAACAGCGCGGTCGCTACAATAACGCGTCGTTTGATCCCTCGAAAACCACGGCGCATTCAAGTAGTCCTTTCGAGGGCGCTTTGGAACGATCGCTCGCTCGATCGTTCGATCGTTCGATCGTTCGATCGTTCGATCGTTCGATCGTTCGCATTTGTATTTAGAGAAATTGGAAAATTTCTTCCGATCTGTAAAATTTAAGATTTTCTTCTCGCTTGCGCGCCGAAAAGTTAAAATAAATATGCAAATCTGTATAAGAAAGTACACTTTTTATAACATTTACTACATATTTTCTTACTCATCATTTTTCAAATAATGTAGATGTATTAAATATTGGAGAAGAATAAATTTGACTTTTCCCTTTGACTCACCCTTTTGACTTTCACTGCTATGGTACCAAATTTGTACGTTAGCGAATCCCCCACTGCTTCGCAGCCGCGATCCCTACTAGTTTGGACAAATTCGATGTTATCTTGAAAAATCGCCTTGTACACATGAAGAAGCAAATAAAGCACAAGAGATTCGATCTCTCACCCGGCGCGGCGTCTTGATCAAAAACCTCGGCTGTTACGATTTTCTGAATAGACTGGAGTTTCAAACATTGTCGATTCACTGCACACTTGTGGCATTTACACCGTGGATTTTACACTCGAATGCTTGACATATCGAATTTCGGAAAATCTCTGACCTCCAGTAAAAAGAAGCTAGTTGACATGCGACAGGTATTTGCTACATCGACTGTCGATCGACAGTTTAGCCCGAATATTTAATTTCATTCAAATTCAAATCAAGAATAGAACGCATTTAGAATTAAGAAGATTACAGTTACTAGTACACATTGAAATTCAGATTATTCGAATTTCGTATTTGCGAAATCTACCATTTCACTCCTCCCTCCTCTGAAAAAAAAAAAAAAGCAGACAAATTTCTTGTACTAATATCTACTTGTCGGAAATATGGATGCGTTTGCGTCGTGTCTGAAAATTTATGCGTTTATTACAATTACAATATATTTTTTACAATCTTTTCCGTTTAATGTTTCCAACTGACATTTTAAAAACATGCCGACGACGCGTGTTGGTTATATACGGGCTATTTGAGGGCTGGCGAAAGCTGGCCAGAGCATTCTTAAGGGTGTTTCTCCACTATGCTCGTTGCACAATGTAACACTATCCCCTTTTGTAACAGCGCAATCTTGAAGTGTCTTTAATGCGAAACCGAGTACATGCTTATCGCCTTGTATTATTTTTTCATGAATATTCTTATTGTATATGAGCATCTAAGAGGCCGGAACTTTAAGATGGTATTTCACTTTTGTTCGCGTGTACGGCTAACGCTTATCAATGTAATATTAAAAATTTACAGACCCACATTTCTCTCTAATTTAACTAACGATAAAACTATATGTTTGCAAGATAGTTATCAGATAGTTAGCAGTGTTTTCAAACTAGCCAATTTATTTTCGTCAAATTATTTGTAGCTCTCGAAATGTTTTGGACGTCATCTCACGCAGTCGCTCGTTAGTATTCTTTGTTCCCCGTTTGCATAAACGTTAGGCGCATTAGGCGCATTTATAAGCGCATGTCATAGGGAATATGGTCAGGACAGCTCACACGTGTGATAGGACTCTATTTCCAACGCTGACAATTTTCATTTTTATCGCAATTTTTCATCTAATCAAATTAACTTTTTATATCACAAAAACTGTTTCACAAATATATTATAATATATTCCCTATTCGACGTTTAATTATAAATATGATATAAATCAAATATTAATTCATACGTGTGTATATTTACGTATTAAAATTTACGAATATAATTATATCTTTATAATTTCATAGATTTCAAAAATATGAATCTTGCAAGTCGAAACTGTTTGGCTAATTATTGTCACGATTATTTTCTCGTGAGGCTTTTCAGCAAAGTGACGGTGAATTCGCTGAATTTCGTTATAATCGTACGTTTTGTAGTAATGTAAGGGATGTATTTCGTACTCACAATAAGTCTCTGAAGTGTCTTTACGCGTACAGTAGCGCGCCATTCAATGGTCGGTGCTCACAAATACGCAGCGGGGTGTCGGGGCACTCTTGAGATTCGCTACTTTGATATGAATGTCGGTGATCGGGAGAAAAATTAATGTCTACTAGCCCTACGAGCTCGAACGAGTCCCTGCAGCCAATACTTTACCTTATGGGTCGAGACTTAATATGTTTATTGCTGTGAGAATGTCGGCCTCTCGGATAGGTACCAGATTTTTATCTACAATCGCACCTTTTAACTCGGTCTTGTAATATTCCAACGAGGAATCGAATCCAAATCTTTCTCTTTTCTCTTTTAGTATTGCAATTTTTTATATCGCTTATTTGTTACGCTACATTTTACTCGATACTTGTGCGTGATCTGCAATCCACGCATTATACAATATTTATAAAAATTGGATGATTACTTTAATATATAAATGCTTTTTATATATAATTCGAGCAAAAGCGAGTCTGAGTAAAAATCAATTGTGTCGACAATGAATTTACTGTATAGTTATTAGGGAAATTAATTAAATTACTGACAACGAGTGACTTTTTTTCGTAAAAATATCATGTAATTTTTATACATATACATATATATATATATATATATATATATATATATATATATATATATATATATAATACGCATACATACAATACAATATTAATACAGATTGTATTTAAATGAATAATGAAATGCGTATTATCTTGCTTTATAAAATGTTTACATATTTTTGATTAATTATCTTATAATAACGTTTAAACGTTTCAATTTACATTGATTGATATATCAAAATCGCCATCGGCATTTGTTATTATTTTTCAAATACGAATCACTTTTTTTGTAGACTCCATCCAGCATTTTCTGTTTGTACCTTGTATGGTTGTTATTTTATCGCAAAGAAACTTTGTAAAACATTTATGAATTTAAACTTGTAAAAATAGCAACCCTGTAAAAGATAGAAATTTAATACGTTATTGTATTATTTATGAGTAGATACGTTTATGTAAAACTGTAATAAATTGTAATATATACATATTTAATATTATATTTTTTAATATTACATTTCAAATATTTTAATAATTGAATAACGAATGCACCATTTCAATAATAACACGTTACTAATATTACTATAATTTATTTAAAAAAAAATTTTTCTTTTTCTTTTTAATTGTATCGATAAAAACGATCTTTGTACAAGCGCCTGTTTTGTAGGGATTGACAAGACTAAAATTCTCCAGTGCTATCGCTATAGTCACCAGTTATTTTTATGTCTCTCTAGAGTTAGTCTACGATTAAAAATACAGTTTAGTTTTCTTTGAATAAAAAACGGTTACAAGTGTATTGCGAATAAAGAACATTGAAATATACTCGCAGATATCTTTATTTATGTAAAAGAATCGTCGTTCCTATCTAATTGTAAAACGCAACCGACACCCTCACAGTTTTGTGCAAGCTAACGTCATCTATTAACAGAAAGAAGAACTAAAATTTAATTCTCGAAAAGATATTACGCGCCGAAAGATATAAATAATAATACATGCAATAATACACGGTAATTATACGCTTTTCTCTTTTCCACTTTTTTATTATTTATTTATTTTTCTGAAGGGTATTTCTATATACAAAAGAGTTGAATGATTTATTCTAAAAAATATAAAAGTATAAAAGTTTGTTAATTGAATTTGTTTAATTTAGGTTAAGAGAATATGTCTTTTAATTTAAATAAAATGCAAAGTGCAAATGAAATATTTCAAGGGCAAACAATTACATCATCAGCTACCAAGAAACGTAAGATGAGTGTTATTGTTGAGGAAATATGTATTGATATACCGATAGTCGACAATAAAGAATTCAGGTGAATTATCTTTTCAGCAGCTATCATTATATATATATATATATATATATATATATATAATCTTCTCTATTATGTTATATTATATACTTAGTAATACAAACTTGTTAAATTTAATACATCATATCTGACATTTATTCTTACACGCGACTTATTTTAGAATGGATTTGATTACGCGCATCGAAGCTGTTACGTTGGAAATAATAAAGCAGATATCTATTGGACAGCCGCCGTGTATATCGTATTGCAGGGAACGAAACGTTACTACAGATTCCAGTTTACAGAAAGAAAACTTTTGCGCTGAATATTCAACTAATCTTCGACCAAATACAGCGTCCAACGATTCTTTGTTTGACTATGCCAATGAGCATCAAGACACGAGGGAAGAAAATCATTTTCAAAATTCGAAAAAAAGCATCAATTTTGCGGTAAAAAGTAGTAGAAATAAATTTACTCTAATGGTGATGATAATGTCCGAGGCTCATCGTTTATTGCTAACAAACACAACTAAGACGAAACGATCATTTTATTACGATTTAAAAAATGAAATACCTAAAAAGTTAATGCCTCATCAAAGATGTATCGATTGTGCGGTGAATAGTGTCGCTAATTTATTAGAATGCGCCCCGTGGGATTTGAGTAAGTTTTTAAAATTGCGTACCTATATATTTACTGTTTAATTGTAGAAAATTATATATATATATATATATATATATATATATATATATATATATATATAAAGATTTATTAAATATAATTATATATTTCATTATTTATATATATTTGTATTATATATGTATATTTCCATTATTTATATTTGTTAAATACATAATTATGAAAAGTATAGTAAATTGTTTATGTAGACAATTTAATAAAACATACACAAGAGACGAAAAGAGAGATCGATGTAACAAAGAATCTCTTTCCAGGATTGTTACCAACGGCTAAAGGATTGGTGGCAGGAAATATGACCATCACGCTACGCGATAATCGAATTATCGATTGTGCGATATTAGGAGGCGCGCAGATACCACAGATTATTTTCAATGTAACTTCAATTCGTGTAAAGGCCAACTTTGTTTTGGTTATTGAAAAAGACGCGATTTTTCAAAAATTGCTTGAAGAAAACTGCCATTGTATTTTAAAATGTATTTTGGTGACAGGAAAGGGCTATCCAGATATAAATACCAGAATGTTGGTTAATATTCTATCTGAAAAGATAGGTCTGCCAGTTTATATAATAGTAGACGCGGATCCTTTTGGTGTAGACATTATGTTACTTTATCGGTAATTTAACTAAAAATCTTTCTCATTATTGCTTTTTATCGAAATTTTTCTCGGAGAATTATATTCTTTATTTGTTTTAAAAATATAGGATGTAGCGTGCAGCATGTTTGTTTTAAAACGCATATCATAAGGTTTACAATTTCTCAATCACCTATTAGCAATTCTTATTTATAAGACATTCTGTATCTCCATTTCTTGCAATATTATATTAATTTTTTTATAGGTTCGGCTCGTCGACACTTTCTAGACAAAACGATCGATTGGCTTGTCCTAACGCACGCTGGCTTGGAATTCATCCCTCGGAATCAATTATTTTAGGAATGAAGACAATTTCGCTCACAAAGACCGATTGCGTGAAGTTGAGATCCATTGAAAGCCGGACTTGTATAAACGATGTTATATCGAAAGAGCTAAGGATATTGCGAAAGGGCAAGGCAAATATAGAGGCATTGTACTCTCCCTTTACAAAAAACTTTCTTACCGCAAAGTATTTACCTTGCAAAATAGATGGTAAAAAATTTATTTAAAATAATAATAATAATAGATAATATTGAAAGTATATTATCTATTATATTTAAAATAATCTCTCACTCTTTATCGATTGTTTTGTAAGCTCGATACAAAAATGTCTAGTTGTTTCTAATTAATTCTATAAAGTTGTTTTATATCATTATGTTTTCTTATAAAAAAATAAGAAAAAAAATTGTGAGAGCTTTTACAGTGAAATAAAAATATATATGTGTGTTATCTCTTTCAACGTTATATTCTCGCTTTAGATGTTGATTAATGCCAAACACACACACACACAGAGAAACTTTTCTGAAACAAGCCTATATATTACACTCTATTTTTTCTTGTAAAAAAAAAAATAATTTCTCAAATCTGCGAGTTCGACATTGTAATTTTTGCGCTGTAAAATTGTCCATCAAAACTGTAACAAAAAAAAAAAAAAAAAAAAAAAAAAAAAGTAAATATATAATAAATAAATCAAGACTATTTTTCAGATAATGTAACAGTTTATTGAAAACACTTTTTATCCGCCCCATGTCCGGGCCGAATTTCGCTGATATTAAAAAACGCAGAATCTTAATAACATGATTATTTCGTAGGTGTTACATGGAAGATAACTTGGGCATTATCTGCGAAATCGACGGCGCATTACGAGTTCATAAAAATTAAATTAATTTGAAAATTACTGTTGAAAATTACAATAAAGGAAAGAGATAGATTTGAATTCTCTCTTTCTCTCTTTCTTCTAATAAAATTTTCATCAATATTATACTTTGCCTAAAATGAGAGAAAAAGTACAAAGTACGAATACGCTTTACACATGTAAAAATATATATTACAAATAGAGATCGGAGTAATAAATATCTCCGATATGTCCCTGTTATATGTATTATATATAAACATGCCAAAACAATTATAAAAATAAACTATAATATATATATATATATATATATATATATATATATATATATATACAATGTCAGGCCTCTTTGAAACTTCTTATTAATTAGCTTTCCTTTTTTGATATACTAGTAATTAGTAAATTATGTTTTCTTTAGCAGGTAAAAAAAAGAAACTCAATTTTTATTATAGCACGCGTACGTTCACAGTTATTTTTTTGACATCTTCGAATGCATCGGTACAAAATTATTGATTATTAGTCGATTTCGTAGATACTTTCGGTGCAGTTGGAGAGTCCGTGCGAATATCGCCAAAAATCTAGTATAAATATACGCATCCGTTCCGAGTCGAAAGCGAGAATCGAACAAGCGCTTCAAGCTACTACACCCGTGACTGTAATCGAATGTATATCGAATATTTTGATGAAAGAGATATAAAAAACAATTTTTCTAAACAGTCAAACACGCTTTCGAGCGGACACAGACACGTTTCGAATCATAAATTGTTGGAAAAAGTGTCACTCGTCGCATCAATTTGCTCTCTGTCGCTAGTATATATATATATATATAATCGATTGTCAAATGATGAAAATTTAGTATAATTTAGTATATTAAAAAGAATTTTGATATTTTCGAACACTGATAACAATTCAAAGTTGCCTAGAATTTAAATTCTACGAGAAGAGAGTTGGCTATTCATTTTTTTTTCTTTTTTTTTTTTAGGAGGAATTACAATAAAAATATAACTAATTAATGTTTTTTTTTTTATATAATCCAACTATCTAAATTGTCGGAGATTGATGCGTTCTGACAATCGACTGATTTATGTGACGAATGTACATATGTATGTATATAAATACATAATTTGCACAAATTTGTTTATACATTCGCACGGGCCCAATCCTTATATCTATTTTCGCATGAACTACCTGTTTCTTTTAATATGTTGCGTTGTGTATGTATTTTTTGTGTAGTATGCCCGATGATTATGAGTATACTTTTCTTTGCTTTTATGCGTTTTTTCTTCTTTAGCCTAATGGCGCGATAATACGTTTACCAAAAGCTATGTATACTCTTACGCGCTGCTACCAAGATTTCTTTGTTGCGATTAATTTCATAATTCGCATACTTGTTGCGTGTCTGCCTTTGTGATAATTTTTTTCCGTTTACTTATACTTACATTAAATTTGCCTCTCACTTTCGTCTGCCATTATTATATTTAATAATTGATTGTGATTTTTTTTACACACGCACATACTCTCCCACTTTCAATTTCATTCGCTCTTTTATTTCTTTTTTCCCTCCTCCTTCCCTGTATAACTCATTTCAATTTCAATCAATAAATCTCTCTCTCTCTCACTCTCTCTCTCTCTCTCTCTCTCTCTCTCTCTCTCTCTCTCTCTCTCTCTCTCTCTCTCTCTCTCGCGCGCGCGCGTGCTTCTAGAATTTAACATTTCATATTTCGTTCGCTCGCGTATATATTTATTCAAGGATAAATGGAAGCGATATTATTTAACGACAAACTTTTTCTTGCACTACAAACGGCCATTCATTTGTTTCGCGAAATGGAGGAACCTCGCCGAATATAATGCTTGTTGTAATTTGGTATATGTAATATTACCCATTAATTTGAAAATTTCTTAGAAAAATTTGTTAAAAAGAAGAAAAAACAAAGAGCGAAACAGGATTGAAAAAAAATGTTTGCTGAAAATATTTTAAACCTGTCCAGCGAAACAACAGAGAAATTTCGAAAGCCTCCATTAGGCGGTATATTTTTGTACTTTCTACAGTCAACAGCGAGCACATCATTTCGATCTTTCTAATGATCCTTCGCGTCTACTTCTATATTCACGCAAAAATCGCTCTCGCAAAGTCTCTTCGGCCACAATAATTGGCGCGAAATGCCTTTGCACACACATCGCGATTTACAATACACATAAACCATAGCGATCATTCAGTAGAATATTCATTAAAATTATTAAGTAGCTTTCTTTTCTCTCCATTTTTCTCTATTTATTATCGTTTGATTAGTTGCACTAGCCTTGATTGTCGGCATTTAAGGGCTGCTGATCATGCAGCATACATATGGCGACGTGCGACACTTGCTTGTCCGAGCGCGCCTCTTTCCTTATTAATAACATTTATGAGGACTCGTAAATTATTATTATTATTATTATTTTTCTTTCAAACTTGAAGAAGACTTAGATTTATTATTTTTTTTTTTTTTTTTTTTGAAATTAGACAACGCGTCTCAAACATTATCTACAAGATTTAATAAAGTTTTCGCAAAATGAATATGTGACGTCGAGAATCGCAAGGCAATACATTTTCGATTTTCGCATTCCAATTTTTCCGAAATGTAAATAAATATATATATATATATATATATATATATATATATATATATATATATACATATATATCTTAATAGTGCTGCAAAAAGATATTTTCGAGTTTTCGAGACATTTACGAGTCCTATTATTTTTCGACATTGCGGTCGTCGGATTGTTTCCGAGCATACGTTTCTCACAATAGTGGAACGGTAGTAGAAATGATTTATATGTGACAATAAAGAGAGAGCGTACAATATCTCGTCATCTTCTACAGTTCCACCCAAAGGTACCGCGAGTGAACGGTATTATATAATACTCGGAAATCTCTGTGATCAGCGAATGCCTGATCGCGCCCGATCGCGCCTGATCAATGATCAACAGCTAATCATGACGATTCCATAAGTAGGTATATCGTCCGTTTAGTATCATCGTTCATCCATTCGGGATCGATTAATTTATCTCGAAAAGATACACAACGAGTCTACAACATCTGCACCTTCGACAAGATTCAAAGCCACATATACATATCATATATAGTATATCTGCTCTGTGACAAGTAAGTAATTTTTTTCATTGAATCTTGTCGAGAGAATCTCGGAGAAAACGAATCAATGTACGATATATCATTTTCTCTATACAAGTCTCTTCTTAGACTTCTCTTAGGCGTCAGCGCAAGATTCTCGTCGAAGGAGCCTCACATTTCTCGTAGATGTATGTACGATGGTATGTATGTATGTATGTATGTATGTATGTATGTATGTATGTACGTATGTATGTATGATGATGGTATATGTACAAATATCCAAAATTCAAATGGATTAAAGGGAAGGAGGAGGGATGACGGATGAGGGGTGAGGGGTGAGAGGTGAGGGGTGAGGGGTGAGGGGCGGGAGTAGGGCTTTCTCGAGATGGGAGTACGTAAGGGTGGAACAATTTGTTTACGTGTCACGATACATAGAACTAGGCGCCAAGCTGTACAACACAAAATTTACAGTAGCCCTCTGTCCGGATTCTATATATGTATAATATGTAGTAAATATGTCGATGCCTGTGGACGAACGTCACCGCATAGGCGTAGATACTTTTTTTTTTTTTTTTTTTTTTTCCTCGTATAAAATCGAGGAGGCACCAGTGACGTAGCTAAAAAGAAGAACATGAGACGCGGAAGCTTGCAAACTCTTTCCGAAACAAACGTACGTCGATTAGAGATTTTCAATTCCGCCGTAAAAGTGTCGATTGCAGTTTGCAGAGGAATTTTCCCCTTTATCGAGATACGTTATTCGCAGGAATTATATATTATACACACTATAATTTGACAAACTCCGTGTGCAAAAATGAGATAAAAAAAAAAAAAAAAAAAAAAAAAGAAAAAGAAAAAGAAAAAGAAAAAGAAAAAGAAAAGCAAGTTTGCAGACTTCCAATAAGCTCTGTACGTTAAAATCTTATTCAATTCGTAATAATCGCGTCTTTAGTTGCTCTACGAAATCTCAGGCTCTTTCTATATGAACGCCCTTAGGACTTGGAACACAGCAAAACGTTAATGACGAGCTTGCAAAACGCACAATCGACGTCGACGATTTCACAAACTCGACGCGTCGTTCCTGTCGAATGGCCCTACGACGAGGGATTTGCAAGCCGTCGATAAGCTCCGCACATAATAATTCGGTCACTGCACTTTCGAACACGCATTTCGTTTTCTCTTTCGCTTTGCCCAAATTCGATTTCACGGCAAATACGCGCGTTTGTCCTTTCATTGTTTCATGTCATTATGACGATACAACGCGATACAACGCGATACAACGCGATACAACACTAGTATACACTATACTACACTACTACACTATTATTGAACAAATCGCTCGCGCGAAACTGCAAATGAGAGATCTTTGCAAATGAGAGATTCATGTTCGATAAATATAATTCACATTATCTGGCGAATTATCCTACTATCGGATATCGAATCCACATTCACGGAAAGCGCGCAAAAGATGCCGTTCGATAATATACAAAAATACTGCCAAGCAGAAATGAGGGCTTCATCGTTTCTCGTTTTCGATAAATATCCTTCAGAATTCGGAAATTCTCTCACAACTTGGTGATTATGTTATTTATTATTATAATACGTCACCAAGGACTGAAGAAAATTGTTCAGAGAGAAAATTGGATGAGTTGAAAAGAAATTTTTCGTTGAACGAAATGTGTTACGTGTTACAACGATATTGCTCGTACAAATGCTACTTTTTCCTTAATTCTTGATTGAAGTCAATTCTCATCCTCTCCTCACCGCACCTCACCTTTTTCTCCTTCTTAAATTTTAGCATATACGCATATATTCTTTTTCTATTTTATCTTACACATAGTCCTCTCATTGTCAGATAACCGACCGCGTTTCTACTCTTCTCGCCTTGTCTTGCATTTTTAGCAGCCTGATTTCGCGATTCAGACTTTAAACTTTAAACGAGTTTGCAAGATGTCGTTCTGCTCACGAGTGTAATTGCCGTGATTTCGAGGACAAGTTCTCGTTTCAACGTTCGTTTTGGATGTATCGGAAGTAGACGCACTAGAGACAACAAAGAATTTTTCGGCTTGAGGCACTAGGAGGCATCCAGGGCGAGGCACTCGGCGAGGAAGTCCTCCATGGAACGATAAGCGTGTTCGAGCACACCCGTCAGGGCATGATCTTCGTTCGCGTAACTCTATTTCCCAAACAAGCGATATTATTAAATTGAACGATAATTATATTACAATATATATATATATATATATATATATATATATTGCATTATTTCTTTTACCTGATATCTAAAGATGACTCCCGCTTCGGACAAAGCCTTGGCGAAGGCAACGCCGTGCGTGTAAGGCGCAGTGAGGTCAGCTAGACCATGAAGGAGGTAAAGGCTGTGACTAGGTACTAATCTCGCTCGTTGCGTGAGATCAGCTTCCACGTAACCCTTGTAGTTCTCAGTTGGAGCACCGAGGACTCGTTCCGTAAATGCAGAATCTGCGGAATTAAAGAAAGCGATTAGCAATGTAACGATATGCAGTATGTCATACTTTAGATATGCTATAATAATAAAAATCATTTTATTAAAGAGAAAAAAAAACAACACACGCTGTGGCCATGAGATGGACTAAATCTTGAAAAAACAAACAAAAGGAGATGAATTTGACGAAGAATTTTTTCAAAAAAAAAAAAAAAAAAAAAAGTGTCAAAAGCGTACACGTGTGCAACGGAGATGTGTATTCCAACTATTAAAGTTCAAGTAGAAAGTAGATGAAAAACATTCTTTATACATTAGAGATATTCACACGTACTGTAATACATCCAATCAGCGATTGGGTTTACCGCAACGCCACACTTGAAGACATTCTCCTGATTTCCAAGCACCATAGCGGTCACGTATCCACCATAGCCCCATCCCCAGACACCGACTCTGGTGACGTCGAGATATTTGTGCGTCTTCAAAAGATGTTTTAACACGGTAATCTGATCCTGTACCTCGACACCGCCTATCTTTCGGAACAGATCCTTCTTTCCTTGACCTCGGGCGCCGCGTACGTCCAGTCTCACATAGACAATGTCATTATGACTCGACATATACGTTCCCCAATCTATCCGGAATTTGTCTGTAACCGCCTCGCTACCGGGACGGCCGTTTACTTCAACGAGCACGGGGAACGCCGCATCTCTAAGCTCCTCCCGCCATGACGGAGGTAGCAACAACTGCACTTGCGCCCGCCAGCCTTGAGGTAATGGCACCTGTCGATTATTTCGCAAATCGTAATACCGGATGTATAGAGATAGAGATAGAGATAGATTGAACTTGGGCATAGACAGATATCCACCTCAAAATTCCTTCTGGTAGGCAGTGCCAGTTCTGACAGCTTGTCCGCGCGTTGGGTTCTCGTGTCGTATAGCACGCGGACCATTTTGTGCGACGATGTCATATGCACGCCAGCGAGAGGAAGGCCAGGACCCTCGCAATACAGCACGTAATAACCTTGTGCCTCATCGTCCACTGGTGGACTGACAGAAGCACCGAAATGCGTGCAATTTGTGTAATAAAACCTGCAATAAATTTATTCATTTTAACATGCACAATCGATTATATCGATCTGGCACCACATTATATATTTTTTTTGCGGAAGGAAAGAATTAAACTTGCCTACTACTCCAAAGAACTTCTCCAAGATCACACGTAACGCACAATGGCTCGAAATGACGAGGATCATCCGCAGCAGGATCTCGTACCACGTAAAGATGTTTCTGGCCAGGTCTTCTCTCTCTGGTGCCTAGATAGTACACGAGATGCGCCTTGGTGTCCCATGCTAAGATCTCGCTTACCTGTTTTTTTTTTTTTTTTTTTTTTTTTTAATTTTATTTTTTTTAGAAAAAAATTTTTGATTAAAATCTTATCTATTCTTAGGTACAACTTTATATGATTCTCTCTCTCTCTCTCTCTCTCTCTCTCTCTCTCTCTCTCTCTCTCTATCTATCTATCTCCAAGTTGCTCACCTCGTAACGACCGTGAGAGAGTACCGCTATTCTCTGCTGCGTGAGTGTGACGTGCTTTATATGCGTGAAATGCTCCTTGTCGCCTTCCTGTACCGTGGCCAGCAATAAAAAGCTATCGCCATCCGGAGCAAAGAGAGGATGCGGTTGAGCATCCAGCCACAGCCCTTCGGGCGCTCTCTCCGAATGGGTCTCTTCGCACTCCCATGTAGGAGCACGACAGGCCGATACCAGCGACAAATTTTGCATCCTTGTCATCCAGACGACAGCGATCTGCGAAGCGTCATCGCCGACCCAACCGGCTGATATCAGATAATAATCTCTGAAAATATTTTGCAAAAGTTTCGGATTTATACGTCAATATACAGAATTACAAAAAATAAAGTTGGCCGAGACACTTTATTAGATTTTTAAATTTATTTACTGTAATTATTTAAGTAACAAAAATTAACAAAAGAAAGTCTATAGAATAATTTAACGTACTGTCCGTTCAAGGACGGCGGCGGCTTCAGTTTCATTTTCGCTGACAATGTAACGTTTCCGATACCACTGTAATTCATCGAGCTCACATTTCCCAGTTCCATAATCCACAATTCGACTTCTGGATTAGGTGAACCCGGTCTCGGATATCTAATTGATCTAGAAGGCGGGAAGGATTTGGATACGCCGAGAGGACTCGAGCCGGTTACGTCTTGACCTAGCTGCGTACCGAACCAAGGAAACTCCAATGCGGTCACTTTGGTATCGTTGAACGTGGCGTAAAGAATATGCGTGCCGTCTGGACTGGGCCATGTCGCTTGCGGTTTTGGCAACACTTCTTCCTGATACAACCAGTCGGGCACACCATTGTAAATCACTCCTGGTACGCCCGTATCGGTCAAACGAATGTCCTCCGTTGCAGGGCCCAGTCTAAGATAAATGTCGTTTTCGGAAATCATGAGGAGACTAGATGTGTGGCCCAACCAAGTGGCATGTTGCAATCGCGTCTGTTGCATACGCCGCGATGCTTGCAAGTGAAGTGGTGTATGATGGCTATTAGGCGGAAAATCATATAAAAAAACGAATGCATAATATTAGCTGTATGCAAAGATTTTCATTATATACTATAGTACATTTTATTTTTTCCTTTTCTTTTATTCTTTTTCTTTTTTTTTTTAATGTAATAAACAAAAATATAATTTTCAAAATTAATTCAAAACACGTACACAAAAATAGTAATAAATAGATTTGAATAAATATACATAATAAGTATACATTCTATCCAACTTTATTTCCAATTTTTTTACAAATTTTTGTGTGTATTTCAATTTCATATCTGTTCTATCACTGGTTATCTCAATTGCTAAACTTAATTTTCTTTTAATTTTACTATCGTTATTTCATAAAGTTTATCATGACTTATAACGATACCAAAACAAAATTTATAGAAATTTACCATTGAAATGATTCATTGGCCGAAAAGAATAGGCTTGACAATGAAGCTTGTATTCAAAATAATCAAGTATTTTTTTGTTATAAGCAAATAAGCGATTGTGATATAATTAAAAAAGAAAAGAATAATATTTATATACTTGTATTCTTTATTATCTCTTTTAATATATATATATATATATATATATATATATATATATATATATGTATTGAGAATTTTTTTAACTTTTTATATATTATATATTTACACATCTCTCTCTCTCTCTCTCTCTCTCTCTCTCTCTCTCTCTCTCTCTCTCTCTTTCTCTTTCTCTTTCTCTTTCTCTTTTAAAAAAAGTTTGATAAAATTAAGAATGCAATATCCCAATATATATTATGCACTTACTCGTTCGTGACATCATAGACGGTGTAATGAGCAGTGAAAGTGTTCCGAAAGACCTACATAATAAAATTTCCTCATTTGTACTATATAAAATATGTACTATATAAAATGCATGATCGGAAAAGTTTAAAGGGCAAAGACGAAAACTCTACTGTTTTCTCGATAGCGATAATCGACTATTAACTGCAACTAAACTGCGCTGCATCGTATTACATGAGTGAACATTACCGATAAGCCACAGATCGTAAAGTTGGGATGCAGCTGCCGTCCAAAAAAACTTTTTCCGAGAAGCTTCAACGCTTAAACTACTTACCGGTTTGACATTGTGCCTGAATAGTACATAACGTAGATCAGAGCTGCACTCGTAGCCTTGAACATTTAGTTGTCTCTGAAAAAGAAAGTAAAAATAGAATCGGGAAGATTCGGCTACTATATCATTTACGCTACAAGTATCATTAACAAAGTAATTCAAACGTGTGTGTGTGTGCGCGAAAGCTATGCTAGCAAACTGTATGTAAACATACATATATACGTACAAGCGTATGATTAGAGACTAAAAGAGTCACGATATTGTTGCGAGTGTTCAAGAGATTAAGGGAACCATCGTCAGCTTGATAGACGAATTTTTCGTGAGATAGCCAGGTCGGTGGTAACCTGTGTGGGGTCAGGTCATCACGAAGGCACTCGTCTAACGTAAGACGTCTGCCGCTCCAGTACAAGAGCTCGTCAACGTACCTGTAATTTTAGTGATGAATAATTATTTAATTGTTAAACAAAATTATTGTCATTACTGTAACCTCGTGGCTCGATATAGAAGCAATTATTATTAAGATAAGGCAGAAGATGAATAAAGCTGCAATGAAAAAAGAATGATAATTAAAGTATGTGTGTTTTGTGTGCGAGAGGGAGAGAGTTTAAAAAATTATTGTGAGAAAAAAAGTTATCTTTTTATATTTTGTTATATATATATATATATATATATATATATATATATATATGTATATGTATAGAATGATAAATTTAATTCACTTTGTGTCAGAAACATTAGAACAAAACTCTGTAAAAACTGTTTGTAATTAATCTTAAAACAGACAGGACGTGTTATATATATATATATATATATATATATATATATATATATATATATTTAATTATAAATAAAATTGTTATAGGGATGATGTAAGAAAAAGTTTGAGAAAATTAATAAAATAATAATATAATTTAAATTTTATACACATTGCCAAGAAGCACAACAAAATGATAAGTATGTATAACATGAAAATTTTGTAATTGTCAAAATAAGTTTATTGTTAAAGCAAATTATCAGTTATAAACTGATTGAATTATTCTACTTTTTAATATTATAAACCATCAGTATATTTCAGACATAATATGGTAAATAAAATTGTATATCATCTTTTTTTTTTTATTTTGTTGTGTATAAATTGTCTGACTCGTTTTGAGAAAGAGAGAGAGAGAGAGAGAGAGAGAGAGAGAGGGAGGAAAGAACAGTGTATGTGAATAGGTATGCGAATATTAAAATGCAAAAAGAAAAAGAGCAAATATGAACTCACCCGAGGAGATAAATTGCCGTGACGATGCCAGCGATAACGAAACTGATGACCAACAGTGAGAAAATTATGCTCCGCCAATTGTGGCCGCCCTCCCCGTACGTTAAATCCTGTGGAGGAAGAGATTCTCCTACGTAATTATCAGTCGAATAATCGATGAAATCGATCGATGAGTTATAATGCAGAAGCGTAGTGGTATTATACAAGAAGCATGCAGGTCACGTATATACGGAGAGAAGATTACAGAATAATTAGGTAGGTTTAACACATCGAGAGAGAGAGAGAGAGAGAGAGAGAGAGAGAGAGAGAGAGAGAGAGAGAGAGAGAGAGAGAGACGAAGAACCAGCGAGATCAAGATCGCAAGATTATACATTTATATAATATCTTCGTACATTCCGTTCTCCGCTAGATTTATCGCGAAGAAAGGGTGCGAAAAAATGTATATACATATATACAACAAACTGTACATGTATGTTAAAATCAAGATATCTTTTTATACGTACACGTATACGTACGTATTATACTATAAATATAATACATTCTATACATGTATATTTCTCTATATATATTATAGGATTTAGGGTGTTATGTGTGATATTATATATACACATATATCATGCAGTATTATTTGTTTGTCATAAATTATATTTATATTTATATAACTTTAGAAAAATATATGTATTGCTTGGGCGCTTTTCTCTATTTGCCCGTCATATATACGTACATAAAAATATCACGATATATTTATATATTTCTTTCATCATAAAGTTAGATCGTTGTGATATACATATAGCATAGTTTTCTTTTTTTTTTTTCGTTAATACAATGAAAGTATGTCAAATACAAAGAAATGTTTTCCGTTTCGCTGAAAAATGAATAAATTAAATGGCCATGAAATTTTGTGCCTTTATCGCGTGGATCGTAATTTCCACAAGTGGAAATCAACTTTGATCAGATTGTAAGAAATATATAATCGGGGTTACGGCGAACGGTAACAATTCCAATTGTATTATTTTTAATTGAATTATTTTATTTGCGACAAAATTGCAGATATAATGTAATCCCGGTATACATACAATTTAGCCGCATATTCATGCGTTTTTATTCCGCATGTCGACATTTTGCAAATGACAAATATTAACGGCACGGAAAGCAATGTTGTTTGTATAGTGTTGATAATTATACCTGTATTATCAATCTTTCCTTGTAATAAATCAATTAAAAAATTAATGCTGCATTTATTTATTCAGTTTGAAATTGTCCTTGCAGATCAGCGAAAATACAGCGTTGGATGTTACAGGAACAGACTTTATTCTTGTAGTTTGTAAAAACGTTTTTGGGGTCGCGAAGTTCGATCGCGCTGCCGTCCAGAATATATCGCGGTTTTTGTTCGCTTTCATGAAATACGTCACCGGCTGCGTTATGCATATTGCATACGAGTTATGCGCTTGCACAGTCGCTCTCTTGTCCAGCAGTTATCGGCCCGGATAACACGTGCAGGCCGTGTAAATGAGAGTTGCGCACCAGATTTCGTATTATTACAATACGTGAGCTGTATATAACATACGGGTCGTTATTCGTTATATAGCTATGGCTTACCCGTTAGAATAACACGCATCTTCTAAGAGTCTTTTAAGCGTCTTTTTGCGCGCGCGCAAACTCTTTCTCAGATCAACATGAAACGTTTCATCGTTCGTGATATTCGATGAGGTCGATGAGATCGATGAGTTATTCTCAACTTTCGATCGATTAAAATTCACGTAATCTTTTAAAAGAAAATAAAAAGACGATACTTTGAGATGCTTGATTACTTTATTAAATAATTAAATTATATCGAAATGTTTTTGTCTAATTGAGATTTAACATATTATTAAAAAAAAAAAATATGCAACTGTTTCTACCGTCGTGAAATTTGCAAAATAACAAAATAATGATACTCGCGCATTCAGTACACAATTTTATTAATTATTCGATTGATTGTATATTATATATTATAGCATCATGTTTGGATAAATATCTTTGAGATTGCCTCGGCGAAACTCGGAATTTCCAGTCTGAAATTTAGTTTAAAATAATGTGCTCTCTCGAAATAATCCTTCGTCCTTTCTCGGATATCTATCGTGGATAATGCGATTTTACTTTGTACAACGAATGAATAAACGATCGAGTGCCGCGTCGATTGGCTACCGTTACCCCACGGTAATCGTTTTTGAACGACCTGTTTATTCGGATAAATAATTGTCGATCTCTTGTTCAAATAATTCGTCATTTCCTAGGCAAATATCTTCGAAATACGACTCATTCTTTCTTTTCTTTCTTTCTTTGTGTTTTGTCGATCGATTTGTCGTTGCTTTTGCATTCGAAACGCGAGTTATACATATAGGGTGACTATAAATTTACCTCGAAGCGTTAGAGCTGATATCTACATTGCTATAATCTTGCACGTTGTACACATTATTTTATAAAGATTTACGCCGTTTCTTATGACAATAGTTGTACGATACTCCGCAGACTTAAATATGCGTTTATGTATTATAACTTTTATGACACACGACTTTCATACGTACTTTTCTGTGTAAAAGAATTACATGTATATATATATATATATATATATATATATATATGCAAAGAATTTTTTTTCAAAAATAAACTATTTGTACGCATGTGTAATTAATGCCTTATCGTCAATACAATACACACATACGTCTCTGAATGCGATGAATTAGGAAACATTCGAGATGGTTTGTTAGACAAAGTGTTCTCGCTTATGCCCATCGAATACAACTAGACAAGCCGAATACAACTGGGATTAATTCAGAGGAAATATCTATGGAATGATCGCACAATAATTCAACTGACTTTCGGGTATTCGGGTATTCTGGTGTGTCATCGTGGTGTGTAGGGTGTAGTGAACTGCGACGGTATGATAAATAAGATTGTCACATGCGGATGCATCGAATTAGTCCATTTATCGCTGCACGCGTTTGCGGCCACAAAATATTTTCAATTTTGTTTCTTGTAATTTTATGTATTATACCACACGAGAAACGTACAGATTTGCTTTGGACATGTAACATTTTTTATGTGTGACTTTACTGTAACTTTTATATCCATAAAAAAAGCATAATATTCACACATTGTATAGTATATAAGTGTATAGTATATAATATGATTGTCGACGCGATCAAACATTAATGTTTGCTTTTTTGTTCTCTGGCAATACAAAATTTTTACAGTCTCCAGGTGCCAATGATCAAATGGCATAAATTCCTTCGGGCTTTTCCAATATTTGTCGTGAGATCTCTCTCTCCCTCTCCCTCTCTCTCTCTCTCTCTTTGTATGATCTCAGTTATCAAGTCGAATCAAGGCGTCTCTGAAAATTTAATATGCCTCGGCGCGATTTTATCGTTTCGGATCCGTTGCTTTGTTATCGGATAGCTAGATAGGTACACATAGACGTGGAATGTGATCGTTATTACTGTTACAGCTTCGATAATGCCATACGATATTATCGTTGGCTACTGTTTCGCGACGACGCAACGTTTTAAATAAAGCCGTGCAATTTCTTGCAAACCATCGTGCAATTTCATATAAAAATTGCATAATTTGGGCAATATATCATTGACAATTGAGGAATGACAATTTGTCACGTAGCTACAACATTACTACTATCATTACGAAGTTGAAAATTTCGCGACACGCAATTGGCACGTAACAATGCAATTATTACGAGACAGTCGTAAAAATGAGAAAATTGGGACATCGCGAAAAGCGCGTCCCATCAGTGCCAGATACCATGACGTTTCTATGCGCCAAAAGTTTTTCGCATTTTTATTCTGTTGGAGAATATTTAAAATATACTTGAAAATACATATACTTTTAAATATGCCCTTTAAATTTTAAATTACGACAGCGCGAAAGTTATTGCGGATTTTGTGTGTGTGTGTGTGTGTGTGTGTGTGTGTGTGTGTGTGTGTGTGTGTGTGTGTGTGTGTGTGTGTGTGTGTGTGTGTGTGTGTGTGTGTGTGTGTGTGCGTGCGTACGCGCGCGCGCGCGCAAGCAATTACTTACGAGATTTGCTTCGAATGCAAAAATGCTATAAATATAACTGTAATGACAGAGAAAATTACACGACATACAACGTGGCGATAAATTAACAAGCCTGTGTAAAAAAGTGCAGAATTTTAGAATGATAAAACTATATAGTTGCGCTTATCTTCCGAGAGATTAGTAGAGGTGTTAGTCATGACTGCTTCTTTTTCTGTTTCTCCACCCTTCTTGTTGTTGATTGTGGAAACAAAATCTATTGATTTCGTCACAGACAATTATCGATCATTGTCGTTATTTTGAATTCACGGCAACGCAAATACGTTTTCACTCGACACTAATAATTAATTCATCCGTCGAGGAGACACAGATGCGCTGATCAGACTGCCGAGCGCGTTTTCTGCCAAGGAATATTTCAGCCTATTACCGCCCACATTTCAACTCTTCTTCTCTCTCTGTATATGCGTGTATCCTTCTTTTATACATGTATGAATATATATATATATATATATATATCTCCTAATATATATGCATATATATTTAAAATAGTAAACAGTCAGTCATGCGCGCACGCTCATATGCATCATATGCATATGCGTCACTGCACCACGTGTCGAAATATCGTGCGGCTGATCGGTGATGTTAGTCGCAATCGATCCGTGCCTCGTGAGAAACGATCGATAATGCGATAACGTGCGAACAATGCCGATCGGCAAACGTAATTCCGCAGATCAAATCGCATGTTTATGCGAACTTTTTTTTTTTACGCGAGCCCGACAATTTTGTTCATCCTCCGAGATTAACAGCGTTCGACTAATCGTGTACGAAATTTTTTTTGTTGTTTTAAACAAGAGTAGACGCCTTTGTCATTTCGTCCTTTTTTTTTTTCCTCACTCGGACAGAAAGTTCAAATAGATGACATGTACGCTGCCCATCTACTATTCTCTCGGGATCACGGAATCAGTCGTGCAAAAAAAAAAAAAAAAACCGATAATCAAGCATAAACAAAGGCGCGCCGTTCAATTGCTTTTAGAACAACAAAATTCCTTATTCGTACTGATAATTTATACAATGCCGTATGTATATCGCTGGAAAGATTTATCGGAAAAATTGGCAAAATTGTGCCTATAGAGTGGACGTTAATTCTAAATGCATATATATCTGGTTGGAAATAATTTCGCGAAAGTTTCGACGTAATGACAAATGAGGCAAAGCGGTTTTAAATGTGACCGCAGTCTGAGAAATGGCAACTACAAACGGAAGTCAAACTGAGGATTTCTCTACATGTTGGCCGCGATACAATAACGGATCCAGGAAGTGTAGTGTATGCGTGTGTGTGTGTGCGCGCGCTAAATTTACGAAACTACAGCCAGTTTCAACGCGGTGATTTTCTTCAAGAGTGTAATGGTTTTCCACCACGAATGTTCGTTTAAATTAAAGTAACGAATTTGAGTAATATTTTAACCCTTAAATATTTCAAAACTCATTTTTCTTCACATTTATCTTTGAGAATTTACATTATCCTTCCTGTCGATTGACTATATTAATATACAGGCGCGTATTTAATATAATAACAGGAAGCGTTAGAAAAGCAGTTGGAGTGCCATCACGGAAACGATAAATATCGCCATTGATCGCAAAATATTTCGGTACGTTGGACAAAATCTTTGATAGAAACTCGAGTGATGTTTAACTCATCGACTAACGTTTGAAATTTATCGAAGGTCCTTGTGACAGTTCAAGAGCCAATATCACACTTGAGTAGACAACGGCGGCTGTCCAGAGGTAGAAGGAACGACGGCGACGAGTAGGAATAAAAATGACATTGCTGGCATTTTGCGGCAACGGCTTTGCTAAGAGTTTGCCGGAAATGTGGGTGCCTTCTTTTACATATGCGTAGGTTCGTACATGGTATGTGCGTAGGCGTATGCGTGCACGTGCATATCAAATGGGTAAAATGTATGTAGCCACTGCCGCTGCTTTTACTTTCTGTCCTTCTTACTCGTTAGCTACGTATTCGTGGCGCGTGTTATCAGGTAATTCAATAATCAAGTTACTCTATGTTTGTGTATGTCGTTAGCTAACGGGAACTTCCCAATTCTGTCGTCGGAATCCCTCTACCTCTGTTGCCACGTGCTCCTTGTTCTCGTCAGTTCCGTCTTCCTATTTTTCGCTCGCTGACATGGCGAGTGATAAATTTGTTTACACCGTAGCTATCGGCTGAATTTCACGAAAATCAAAACATATAAAACCAAAGCGGCAGACTGATCGATTACTCGCTATGTAGTTTCCTATTTAATAAAATTGTCAAAGAATCGACTAATTAAATTAAAATTAGTTACGTTATCGATTAAATTTAGATTTCTTTTTGTTTCTGATTAAAAACAAGTAAAATGCAAAAATGATTTTGATATAAATGAAAGAATGTCACGATAAAAGTGGTTTGCGCATCAATGTTTTACCAATTTCAATGAGCGTAAAGAGTCCTTTAGTGAAAATCGTTAGAGCATGTTAACGTTAAGAGAATGACAATTTGTTAATTTGAATATAATTAAATTATACATAGTTTGCGTTTGTTAACGCGAAGGGAAAGAAGAGCGGACAAAAGTTTAGCAATATTTTGCTAAGACTCGAAAGTGTTTATAAACTAGAACGGAAAGACCGCCTGATGAATAAAGAAAGAAGCGTTTTATACGAGGGGTTAGTCACTGAGGTAATTTTTGTACATGGGCTAGGTAATTCAGCGGCAATCCCAGGGTAATGCAAAATTCTGGGTAATCCAAGCTTATTTTTGGTAAATCTAAATAATCCTTAGCGTTAAAATGATTTAAAGTAAAATTTCTTTTTCAAAATTTCTTTTTAATTTGAGATACTATTAGGTAATCTTAAGTAATCCGAGGTATAATTTAAGGGTAATCCGTATCAAAGGGTAATTTTTGTACATTATAACTGTTAATGACCAACCCCTCGGTTTTATACAACAAGATGGAATGTGCTTTCAGAGACACACGTGCACAGATTTTTTCCCCGCTTTATAATAAACAATTCAACACAATTTTGCACGAGAAAAAATGTGACTTATATATCATTTTCGTAATTGCTCAATTAATGGCTGCACGCTCTCTACAATTAATTATCACTCCGTTATTCCCGAATGATCGTTGTGAGTTTACGTATATGTATGTTATTGGATGCCATGTTTTTACATGTTCGTATAAACGTTGCCGTCAACTTAATGAGACTTTGTCATTTATTTAAAAATTTAGCTCGTCAAGATGTTTTTTTTTCGCATTTCATCAGGGACAAACAACAAACACAAAAAAAAAAAAAAAAAAATTGACGTCTTCTTTAACCCGGTCGTTTATAAATTAAAATCGAAATATCGATCGATGGTCATTCATTGATGGTACATTATATGAATATCGTGATATATAATTGTAAATTTGGCCCCATTATAGAAAATTTTTTTTATGAATTTTTCTGTGCGAAAAGCAGAGTAGAGAGAAAGTTAAATTGGTTAATAAGAAAACTGAATTTACAGAAATCTCGCAGTAGATATTATTAAAAAAAGTGAATTTGCAGAAATCTCGCAGTAAATATTTAACGTCTTTATTTGATTATCGCTTATCTTACTGTCGCACGATATATTCATCGATATCGAGCGATGCCGCGGCGCGAATAGTTTGTACACGACGTAACAACCTACGTCATTTGAATTATTATGCTGACAATAAATGGTCACTAATACAACTATCGACGCTCAACGCGAGTAATTCTACTACATCTACGGACATGTGTGCGAAGGGCTTAATCACCGTATGATTCTACGTTCAAATCTAGCATTATCGTCTATAGAACGATATACACAATTACAACATATAACATACATTATTAACACTCATTGCATTTCTATTATATGAATATTATACGAATGTTATGTTGTAAAGCTTCCGTAGATATTTATGACTATCAAACCAAATGCAACGTACATATAAATATGTCCACGTATACCATACATATTGTATATTACAGTTCTATATTTAAGACATATTATATATTTGTAAATAAGACTATCACATTTAATAATTTATTACAGCTATTTGGATCTGTGAAAAACTCGTTAGTCGATCTGATTTTATGCATTCACACAAATCTTTTATATTATTTATGTACATTAACAATAAGTAGCCTATATAATACACCGATAATTCACTCTAACATCAACATTCAATTTTTCAGTCTACTTTTCTTTTAATCTAGCATAAGAGAGTCTATAAATAATATCCTTCTTTGAAAATTCCTTCTTTGAAATCTTTAATTTTTTGTACATGAATAGGTTTGTGAATGAATAACCAATAGCTGCACTAACGCGACGATATTGATTTTTACTTTTTACCAAACATACATTTACATGCATTTAAACTTGAAACCTGATCGTACAATATATATGTGTAGTCCACGAGAGAGAAATACTCGACAATTGGGAGAGGGATCACTTATTGAGCCGGTTGAGCGATTTACCTCTTTTACCTGAGCTGACTTTGAACGGGGATCGGCGACCTGGACGGTCTCATCGGGAGGCAGCCGCCAGGAGTTCCTCTCGACGTTAACGCTGGCGTTCATAGCGGCCTCCTCCTCCGCCTCCCGTATCCTTCGTCGGTCTCAGCCACTTCGTCCTCGTGCGATCGCTTCCCCAAGGTCCCCGGGGTAACCCCCGGGCTACTCCTGGGGCCGAGGTTTTATTACACCAATCCACAGTTCTTCACCTAAAAAGAAAATGAGAGCTAATCAATTTACCTGATGAAATAAAGAAATAAAGAAGCGAAAAAAAATATATATCCAATCAATCTATATAGCGGCAAAATTACTCAATCAACTGATTCAAGTTGATGTTAAATTCAAGGAGATGAAATATCGAAAACGACGGAAAGAAATAAAGAAGATCGGCTATAAGGTTGGGAGTAGCGATTCAATCTGGGATGAAACTCTGATCTATCTGAACTTTGCGGTACCGCAAGTTAAGCATTGTATACAAAGGTAATAGCAAATTGATGAATTGAAATTGCGATTAAATTTTGGGGAATGTGGGAATAATGCAAAAACAAATTGTAAGAACGCTTTTATATTTGCGAATCAGAAAGTTAAGGGTATAAGAAGAAATTTCAAATTTTTTTAAACAATTTTTCTCTGATTAATAAATATTTTATTTGAATAAAATTAAATTTTCTTCGATCCTTTTTTTTTATTAAAAAAAAAAAAGGCAAATTAACAGTTGTTTTGACGATCGACGACGTAATTTTTTCGAGGAATTTAATATCTTTCGCGATACGATTAGTCGATGCCCCAAATTCCGCGAGAAAGTTGCAGCATTTAACTCGCTATTTGCGCGGAGAAAAAGAAACTTGGTAATCTCACTATTCCAGTTATTGCGCACTTTTTTTTACTACAGTAAAGTTATAGCAGGTATGTGTTTGGTAACTGAAGCGAGATCACGATAACGAGAGAGAGAGAGAGAGAGAGAGAGAAATACCGATTTTCGGTTACCGCAAATTTATGGGGCGTAAAAGAAATAGAAAGGCGTCGCGTCGGGGCAGTAACGAGTGATATACAGAGAGTGACCGATTAAACTTTTCGTATTCTTGTATTTCGATGTTATGCGAATAATGTGCTACTAGAAATTGAAAATAAAATTACATTTGTGAAATTGCAACTGCCTTAGAATATTCTAATAAGCCATAAAATGTCATCATTTTATATATGTTAAAAACTCATTTATATATATATATATATATATATATATATACTTATGAAAGATTAAATATGAGTCAATGTGATTAGCATAATATCATTTTAATGCAACGATAATTATAGAAACAATTTTCTCCAAAATGATAGACGATGCGTGACTATTTCGCAAAATAAACATCATTATAACTACGTATACATAGTTTTGATTATGATGATATAATCAATAGATCGATTATATGTAAATATATGTTGTCAATCTTTTGTAAATGTGTTCCTCCGCACCATTCGATGATATATATATTCCGTGATATGATAATTTCATAATAGCACGTTTAGCGGATTTTCTTATTCATCGAAAAATTGGAGTAAATAAACATTATTGACAAACATCGAGATGGCGATAGGAGCGCAAATAAAAAAGGAACGAGAAGAATTCCTGCAAGAGGAAGGACAAAGGACGTTATCCTCGTCGTGAGTCGTGAGTCGTGAGTCGTGAGTCGTGAGTCATCGGGGCTGCAGGAGTAGCGTGCGCCGTGTGACGTCAGAAGAGTTACGTCAGTGGTGCGGCCTCGTGGCGATGGTGGAGATGGCTGCGTTGCGGAAGAGAGGATGTAGACTAGTTGAAAGGTCGTAGAGGCAAAGGGAGTACACGAGGGTGATCGAGGAGGATTCGTGGGTGCTGCGCTGGACGGAGCTGACGCGAAATAAGGTCGACCACCCCGGCGGATTCATCCCCCGGATTTCATTCATCAGTCACAGTCGAGCGTGGCTCGTGCGAGATTAACGGGATTCATTTTCCGCCGTTTGTATAACGGAAAGGACAAAATCGAAAAAAGTATATCGATATCCGTCAACTCTCTAACTTGCCAAACTGAAATAGAATCTTTAAAAATGACAATTATAGCGTGACACAGTGGTTATACATGTATATTTGTACATGTATGGGTTGTTACGGTTGTATAGTAATACGAAAAAGAATTATGCTTAATCTCTCGTCGAAAGATGGACGATATTTTGTAAAGTCATAGTAATACAACATGTCTGATAATGAGATGAAGAAAATTCTCGTAATAAATCTCCTGAAGTCACGTACATTTATTTTAATGTAATATAGAGATTGAGTTTGACAGTGTGATCCGTCCTATGTCTTTTTATTCCAGATCCATTTATTTCAGATATACACATGTTTGATATACAGATATAAAGATACCTCGGCATTATAAATCAATACCGTTCTTCAACTATAAAAAATGTGCATCGAGTAACAAATTTTCATTGCGAGCGCCGTGAATAAGTCGGCAATTTCGCCACTTTTCTCAAACTTTTTGCAAATGCATCTTCTTTCGCTTATCAGAGCTTATGGGAACTATGTTATAAATTGGCTCATTAAATATATTATACAATATATACGATGCCCTTGAAATTTTCATCATTTCCATGATCGACTATATGACTAAATTTCTTAAATTACACAATTGATTATTTAAATACAATTCCTATTCCTCTGAAAAAAAAATTTAAAACAGTAGTAGTAAAGTCTTTATATATGAAAATTTATACTTTGTTATAGCTATATTATCATGCTGTACGACAAACGAAAAAGTATTGATGTAATAGTAGAGCTGATAGTTTAGTCGCTCGGTAAATGAAACGGGCTTTTAGGTTCAATTTAACGTATAATTCACATTTATTCTTCTTTATGCATATCTATAAATATGATATGAGACATAAATATGTATAACGGTCTCAAAATTTGTAAATGGCGAAAAATTTCGCAGTAGTTTCTAATCGAGCGTGTATTACATTTCTTGAGGGCGGAATCCATCCATTCTTACTACTGTTTGAAGCAGAATGATTATCTCCGAGTTGGAAAATCGAGCAATTACGCTTCTTCGTCTTTGAGGAAATTCTAAGCTCGGCAGTTCCTTTAATTTTCTCTCTTTGTCACATTTTTTTTTTTTTTTTTTTTTTGAGAAACCTAGATAACGGTGCTTTCATGAAGAAAATAACAGATGTTACAAAGATCAATATGACCTGATCCGACCTATTCAATGTCTTTTCTCTCTTTTCATCTCTTCCATGCTGCATCCACGTCATTGACATTAGCTCAACAACGCATACGACTCAACTATTTACCTATTCGTATTTTAATTTTATTAAATTTTACGATGCAAAGTTAATTCTACTAATTATTCCGCAGCATAAAATAACTCGCTCTTTTGCAGAAACTTGCCTGCCATTATAACAAGGTACGAACGTTTTTTTCGAATTTTTAATTTCGGCTAAAATTAATACACAAAACTTCAACTATATACATATATTTGTAAAACTCATGTTTCGAAGGATTTCAATTTATCGAAAATGTACCGAGAAAATTACATAATTACATTGTTGCAATATTCATAAAGAAATATTTCACTTCCTTTATATATAAAATAGTAATTCAGATAAAATAATATCATACAACACACGTCGTATGCGCGAGTAATGTATAATCGTAAATGTATATTATTTCATGCTTATCAGAATAAAAGTTACTATTTAATTTTACAAGATATCATAAAATATAAGCGTAGAGAAAACCAGAACGAAATAAGATACCTGAATAAAACGAGATATGAGCTTTATTCGCCGCTTAAGACGTTTCATTTTTTATAAAGTAGAACGAGATGATAACCTTTCTTTATTTTTTTTTTTATTTAAAAAGTTTTATCATATTTTTTATCACATTTTTTTTATCTTTACCACTTGATTTTAATACAAAAGTATCCAAATAAACTATATCTTTTATTTAAATTCTTTTTCTCAGCATTCATTTTAAAGTAAAGTTTGTTTCACACAATTGCATTACGTGTCTATCACATTTTCGGAGAAGTATATATTTTTGACTAATGGTTTTATCATTCTGTTTCTTTTAATGTGAGAAATTGTTTTTTAAATCAATATACGTCTCGCAGCGTGCGCGCGCGCGTGAATTAAATGACATATAAATAGTATTGTGAACAGATGGATCGTCAAATATATACAAATTTCGATATCACTATTTAAAACTTGCCGTCGCATGCATCTGGCATGCGATGGCATATACAAACACATGTATAATTCTTTTTTTTTCTTCTTTTATCATGACGCATTTACTTATCTCGCTATTTTTCATAACTAGTGTATTTTATTCCGCTATTTAAAAAAATCCGAATTAAAAAAATAAATAAAATATTGATTTCCAGAAGGATTTGAATCAATTTTGTCTCAAAGCAATCTTGCGTGCTTGAATGGCTTTCGTAGAGATATGAAGGTATACATTTGCTTATACGAATTACACGCATACGCTCTGCCATGAGCGACTGATATTATACCGCTCTAAAGCGTATGTCATGAAATTGCTTTTGCAACCGCGAGTAACTATCTGACATGAGTTTAAGTACTTGAATTAAACACACACGTGTTTGTATAATTATAGTTTACATCTAGTCATTAAAATTATTGATTTTGACTTCGTTTAAAGGTGGAATACAAACGATAACGTTTATGTAGTTATTGTCGTTATCATCGACGCAGATTATTAGAAAATTGTGTCTTCAACTTTTCTGTTATAGCAGAAGTCTTGACGAAGCTCTCTAGATTTATTTCACCTTATCTTGACGATATTAAAACAAATTTAAAAAATCGTACGTTATCTTTCTGGAAAGGAAAGAAATTTAATTATTTTCTTAAAAATAAGGATTCCGTGTGTGTATGTGTGTGTGTGTGTGTGTGTGTGTGTGTGTGTGTGTGTGTATGAAGGATTTTGAATTTGTGTGTGCGGGTGTGTATGAAGATTAAGATTCATATTAGCTTTCTCGTATAGATAAATTATCCAATTACAGAACAAAAGTTTTATAGTTAAAATATTAGGACGCAAACTATTATAACACGCAATCTAAAAAGTTTTTTCAAATATACATATATTCTTTCTTTCTGCATTAAAAAAAAAAAAAATTAACTACAAAACTTATGATCGAATCAAAATGACGTATAAACAAAATTTCTCGATTATATCGACTGCTGAATATATCTATATAATTTACTTCGTTCTAATTGAAACTTGAGTAAAAGAGGATTTAATATTATTTCCTCAAGGGAATCGATATCTCGTAAATAACATTGCACTCCTCAGATCGCGATGCAGAAAACGCGCATAGTGCATACACATAGCACATGTCGATTCCTCAAGAGAGAGAGCACAAAGTTAACTCTTTCAACTGCCGGTAATCAATGTCCGCTTACGCGGAAATGCAGTTTGAAAACAAAGCCATTTGTCTGTCTCTGAGCGAAAGGGATAAGCATGGGAAAAAACGCGAAAAACGGGAAAAACGCGATGACGAATGCGGCGAATGAAGCCAGCTTGCACTTTGACGACGTTGATGATCCTGGATATACCCTCTTTTTCCTAAGAGGTAAAAGATGAATCGCCCTTACAAATTAATGATTCATCCTCTGTACATCTCATACACATACAATGAGTATTTTGATCAGAATTTGTATCAAACTTTGAAACGACTTATCGAACGACGAATGATTACTCTTTGGTGAAAATTTTATTTGACTATATGTGCATGTATTTTCCTTATACATATTTCTTGGATATAATGCATCGTTAAAGGTCTTAATGGGTAATAAAAATTAAATTTTAGATCTCTCGTATATTAAAATAATGTTGAAAGAAAACTTATTTTAAATTAACAAAAATTATCAATTTAAATTGTTAATTATTTTTATAATTAAAGCTTTTCTAAAGACAAGAAATTTTCATGTTAAAAAAAAAAAAAAAAACAATCTTATAGTTTGACATGATTTTTATGAAACACATCTTGCATGTGTATACTATACACGGAGCTCGTTCATCACATGCGATCAATCAACATGATGCTTGGAACAATGTATCTTGAGTGCAGTTCGTGCAATGGATTGAATGGTAAATTAAAAAAAAAAAAAAAAAATTATACAAGGACACTGAAACGGGATCTCCAAGGTTATTAAGAAGAATGTCGTGACGTTGATAAATGGCAAATAATGATAGTAATAAGTATCAATTTACATACATACGAATGTATTGAAATAATTGCGAAATGCATTATAATTCTCTTTATAATTACGACGACACAATGTTACATATATACATACGTGTGTATTATCTTTATAATTAGGTACGCATAGCACAATTTCTTATGCTCTTAATTATTTATTATAATTGTAACTTTAATTTGTGTGTGCTACTATTTTTTTGTTAACAATTGATGATAACCAAAAAGTTTAATCGGATAATTTAAAAGTTAAAAAAATGAAATAATATAATCATATATGAAATGAATGAAATAAATGATAATAGGTATAGTCGACATTTATTTATTAATATATGGAAAAATAAGCACGGCAATCTTTTTATTGTCTCGATTATATACTTAATACGAATTAGCGAACGAAAGATTGATCATTCGATATTATCTCGCAATCGAATCTAAAAGAGACAATTACTTAATTGTAAATACATATAGTAGCTTTAGCTAATCGTGGCAAATAAAACAAGGACTGTACTGTAAAAAATTTTAACCGTCCCACGTGCTACGTAGAATTCATTACGATAAAATTATCCGATTTCGTTTACCGTTTCCAGCAGTCTCGTCAACGAAGATGAATCGATTTTTTCCGTATACATTATCTTCCGAAAGTAACAAACGACAAAAAAGACGGATCGCAGTATAAAATTGTAATAATCGCCGTTATTGAAGCTACCTGTTGTATCCATACTCGATCGTAGCCGATCGATTCGCTCGAGAGCGAATTTGCTCCACAAATACCGTATTAAGATTCAACCTGATCCGACACCAGCGAGTATATCATCGACGTTCACTGTAGTGCTGTCAATATTCAAATACGCAGATATCCGATCATTATTCACTAAATTTCTCGAGTTATATCTGAGAGATTATTTGCGTACGTGTAAGTAATATAAAAAAAAAAAAAAAAAAAAAAACAAATCACAATAGCACGGCAAATTCTTAAGCTTGTACATGTAATCTAGATAGAAGAAAATACGTATTGCGTATTCTTAGGATTTTCCGCGCGGTCTGCCAAAGCTGAGATTGTTATTCGTGTCAGGAAGGTCGACGCGACGACAAGAAGTATAGAAACGCGCAAAGGCGGCGACGCGACGCGCGTCTTTACGCGCGACACAGAAATAAAACGAAAGACGACCTGGCTCGTAACCAAGACGGTTAATCTCGCGCATCATGCCGGACCAATCCGTCCGATGGTTACACAAATCCGCGTAGAATATCTCGCCATATATGTACAGATATAATACGGAATATAATACGGAATACAGCATACAGCATACGATGCATACGAATCGATTTTCTCGGCGCGCGTACACAGAAAAAAAAGAATATCCTCTTACTTTGACAATATCTTTACTTTCAAAATGTAAATCTTGAAATGAGATTATATATTGCGTTAAACGAAAAAAATTTTCTTGAATGAAGACATTTTATATAGTTCAACCAAGAAAAATATATTCTTGTTATTTAAGAATAATTTTCTTGAATGGAGAAGAGAAAATGTTGGATAGAAAATAACACATATATAAGTTCAAATCGAAGATTATCATTTTCTTAGAGTTAAAATAATTATTTTATTCTTCAAATGGCAATTGTAGTATTGAAATAAGATTATAATATTGTTCAAATTTAAGATTTTTTAGATCTTCTTCCAAGAAGATTACAAATTGTTGCGTATATATATGAAACGCGTATATATATAAACGCGTTCATACGAGTATATAAGTTTTGATTTGACACTTACTTTTTTTCTGTGTACGGCATCTTTTTATCTTACAATTAATAATAGAATCGACTCATTGTCAGTCGAAAAAATCAAACTTGTAATTTTCTCTTATTATATAAGTTATTTTAAGGAATGTTTTTATATATCTTACAATTAGTATTTAATATAATGATTAAACGTAAATGAGAATATTTTACATTTACATTTACATAATCTATAACAATGTGTGAAAAATATTAATAATAATTTAATCGTCATATCATAATATAAAAGTATTATTTTAAAAGTATCACGGTTTCTAACAATAAGATAGTGTTTCTAATAAATATAAATTATTATTAAGATGTGAAGGTAAAACATAAATTATATCTTATATCGATAAGGTTTAATTTTAGAGGTTTTCTATGAAATTTGTGTTAAAGTTTATTAATAGCTAATAAAAAAGCCAAATTTAATTTAATTTAGAAAGATGACTCGTCTTTAAGATGGCACAGAATAGTATGATACATATGTCCAAATCGTCAGCAGAATAATTGAAACACTACTCTCAACAATTGAAGCGCATTAATTAAACGTGAAATTTTAATTTCATAACAAATGTAGATAGAATAATATAGAAAGAATATCTAATTATCTGAATTGTCGCAATTAATCCCGTAAAATGTATTTTGTTCTCGAACCACATTATTTTCAGAGGTTCGGTTTTTAATGAAGAAAAATTTGGAACGCGAAAGGGTCGCATTTTTTTTTTCACGCACGCTTACATTTCCGGTTCATTATTGTTTCTCACCATGACAGTAATTTTGACAAGGAATTTGACACGATATTTTTTGTCATCATGTTTAGATAGTTTAATCCCTTACGCAATTACTTTACAGAATTAAAAAAATTTTAAATTAAGCTCCTTCATGAATCATCGTTTATATTTCGCGAAGATGATAATATCAATCTGTGTGGCTTTTGTAGAATTCTAGATTTATTTTTAATAGTTCTAAATAGCTCTAAAATTTCTTGATTAAAGAAATAGTTCTCGCCCTGGCCATTAAATAAAAAAAAAATGGCTCGGAAAAAATTGAGAACATTACGTTCACGCTGCGTCAATTGCCTCATTTTGTTCGTCAATGATTTTTCTTATCAGATTAAGCGTTTGAGAAAGTTCTACAATATTTCTGTAAAAAGTTCTATACGTATAAATTATTAGAGTATTAATTAAACAAATTACATCGTCCGAGGCGCCAAACGTTTAAGTATCGAGATAAGATGCTGGTCATTTTGATAATTATATTTATTTTAAATGAGATTTTGTGTCAGCTTATATAATTATTTTTATTTTCTAATAGAGAGATTGCTATAGGTAAAAAAATTTATTAAAACAAATCGTTCAAGACGTCGGATATAAAGTAGCGAGGAGTGAAAGACGCTGGTTTTTCGATGATTCTATCGACTTTAAAAAAAATTTCACGTTAGGTTAAATATATTCGTGCGTCCGGTGTCTTGGGCGATCTAATTTGTTTAATAAATATTCTAATAATTGTTACGCATAAAACTCTCGCTAGAAATGAAAAGTAATTGCGGAATAACACGAAATCTTTCATTTAAAGTTAGAGAACCTATCGAAGTACGACCAGCGTCTCGCCTGACCAGTAGCTCGGTATACCTACTTATACGTGTGGCGTCTCGGCCGATGTTATTTGTTTAATTAATATTCTAATAATTTTTAGAACTTTTTCATAGAATTATTATAAAACTTTCAAACGGTTAAAATCTGATAAATGCTAAAAAATCATCGGTGGACAAAGTGAGACGCAGCGTGAGACGAAGCCATTTTTTTGGTTTAATGGCCAGGACTATTTGTTTAATCTGTCAAAAAACTTTGCAACTATTTAAAATAAAACTATTAAAAATAAAGCCATAATTCTCAATAATTAATGTTGAATTGAATAAGTGAAACGCCAACTTCGTTTATACATCGTCCACATATTTAGTTTACTTGCAATCGCTCATCAAAGTTTCGTTCTTTCCTAAAACAACGAGAGTTTAATTCTTTCTCAAAAACTTGGCGCTATTTGTTTTCCAATCTTGCTCTTTATATTGCTTTCGTCGAATGATCCTTTCCGGATTAATCATGGTAGATAAATTGATCTTACATATTTTATCTTTAATTATCTTTAGCTCTTAACTATAGCTTAAAATGATACACATGCGCGCAGTTTCTATAATACGTGTGAGACAGCTAAATATTGGCACGAGACAACAGATGCTATAAGGTATTTTATTAATGCCGCTTGGTCTGACTTTACTGCCTCTTTTTTTTATTACACGCTATTATGCTATATGATTGCAACGATATTCGAGTATTCGGCCACGTAACAATGGAGATCGTTTATTACGTTTTCAACACGGGTTACAATTAGTTTACAATTAATTTGTGACGCATAAAGCTGTTATAGAAGCGCATACATTCTTTGAAATATTTTATTTTTCTTTTATTTAGATTGGTATTTGATTTTTTTCTCAAATATTATCAAAGGATAGTTTATATAATATTAATTATATATATGTACATGCAACAATCTAAAATATTTTGTCATTCACTGAAGAGCGGATATCGAATATTTCAGCGAGCTTAAAACACATGATGTAACATGATGTTTATGGTACCGTCGTATGCATTTTATGAAGACAGTCTTTTCCGTTTGCATCAGCCTGAACAAAGGTAGTCCTTCCGTAACCTATCCTATATATTTACGATGTTTGACTTTTACAGCACACGTGAAGTGTGATACGATCATGGAAGACTAAAGTTTCTTTCGATTTTGAACATGGCTTTTTGCCAAGAGAGATCATATTTATTGAAGGTCTTCTTTCCTCTCGTGTTTTCCCTATTTTGCCGACGAAAATCAACGTAACAAAATTAAAAATTTTGTGGAAATATGTGATAAATGTAGATGTGGGAAAAAGTTGCAACAAAAATTAATGAGAGAAAATACTCTATAATATATAAATTCCAGAGCAATTCTAAAAATGATAAATTATTTTAAAAATAAAAATTATAATTATCTAAAAATTATTTTAGGAATCACGCAAACGCACACACAAAAAAAGAAAGAGAGAGAGAGAGAGAGAGAGAGAGAGAGAGAGAGAGAGAGAGAGAGAGAGAGAGAGAGAGAGAGAGAGAGAGAGAGAAAGAGAGAGAGAGAGAGAATTTAACACGACGGATATTTTTTTTTCCACTTTTCCATCTTTTTTTAATCTTTGAATCTTTCCAATACCTGTATCTGTGCAAATTTATTTGGTAAGGACGCATTCTTCGCTTAAAAATCAAATGTAAAATATATTTTAAATGAAATTGTCGAAATTGGCTTATATTAAAGTGACTTTTTAATTTTTTTTACTTTTTATGATAAAAATGCAGTTTATTTCGACGGTAGGAGTAATTTATAAATTACGCCAAAATTATTACAAAATACTATATTGACACAACATCCCAGAAGTTTCAGATTGAAAAAATAAATGATTTTGCATTCTATTGCGGCATATTAATTAATTAAATATAGATAAGGCTTAAATTGTTGCTGCGATATAATGAATATTCTTTTTGTAATAAATTTATCATCACAATTACATACGGATATATGGAAAAAGTATTTTTCTTAATATATATTTGATTTTTGGAAATATAATTTAAAAATGTAAATTAAATAGTAAAATAAACACTTTCTAAGAATGTATATAATCATTATTTTAAGATTAATAAATATCTATTTTTATAGTCTAGGATTAATTCACCAAGTTATTATTTCATCAATGATGAAGAAAAAAAGAGAAAGTTTGAACAATTAAATATCGATTAGTCAATTACATTAATTTTTCTATATTTTCAAATGTGATGCTACATCGAGAAAAAATATGAAAATGAGAAAAGTGGAGGGAAACTGCAGGGAAAACAAGAAAAAGATTGTCAAGAAGAATATAAACTTTCATGCAAAATTTTATTCCTTTTATTATCGCATTACGTAGAGTATGAGTAAAAAGAGACGGTGAGAACCGGAAAAAGAAAAGTGCAATGTAAAAAAGTACACGCGATACAATGCCAGCAATGCTGAAGATTCTCAGATTTCCGCGGAATGCGTCCGCAAAACTCTTTGCTTGTGCGGAATTTTCTAAGCTCGCGTACACACGTGGTACTTGAATACCCATAATTTCGCGTCTGGAATTAATTTGTGACCGAAAGCGCGAAAAAACATGTACTAACGGCACGGATTTTCTTGCTTCCAATGTTGCTTACAATCGTTGCATGGACAACGGAAGAATAGAGCGCCCAAATTTGACGATCAGCATTGATTTATTTCAAAGCATTTATTTCAAGCATCTGTTCATAAAAATTATTAAAATATTAATTAAAAATTAGATTATTTGAGACGCCGTATATATAAATACCGAGGTGAGACGTTCGTGTTTCGTCTATAATAATTTGTCTATAATAATTAATTGTGCACATATACAGATGATAAATTATTTGTTAACGATTGTATATTAATTTGTCGAGTTGTTTGCATTAAAATTTGAAATTGCAATAGTTCTTCATAAAACATAATACTCGTATGTAATATTCATATATTATATTGAATAAAAATATTAAGCGCGTATATTTTGTATATAATATATATTTATACATTAAGCAGTATATTATATATTCTAATTTTTACTATAATATTTTCTCCATGTAAAAATTTTTATCATATTATTTCGTGGCGGAAGAAAAAATATAGAGCGGTAAAATGTACAGCGCGAAGCGTGTATTACGGGGAAAAAAACAGGGACGATTCTCAGAATTCGTCGACGAGAGCTACACGCGCCTATCACGCACACGCAGTGATGCATATATGTATATTTTTTTATTGTTTATAAATGATTACGCAATAGTTTGATATTTAACGATTTTTGAATAATTGCAATATTTCTTTAAAATATAATATACGTATATAATATTATTGAATATATAATATTGAATAAAATCATCCTGCTATTTCTTTTATATATATGTACAGTTAGTACATTCCACGATAATTATTCTATAATTATTCTAATTTTTACCGTAATATTGTCCTCATGTAGAAATTTTTGTCATATTATTTCGTGGCGGAAGAAGGAATACGGAGCAGTAACATGTATGTAGAGCGCAAAGCGTATTCCGGGAAAAAAACATGGGAGACGATTCTCGGAATTTGTCGACGAGCAGCTGCACGTATCCAGGCGCCTAATTGCGCAAAGCCTTGTCTACAATAAGTCGATGATCATAAGAAGTTTAACCAATTGCGTTGGATTATTCTTTTCTAAATTCAATCGTGATTGGTTGGGGCTTCCTACGCCAACGACTTACCGTAGACAAGGCTTAATGCGCGCAGTAATATCAAGTTCAATATCCCGTAGAGGGGAGGTCAGTATCAGAGAGATCATTGCCGGGCGATGTTGATCCTCTGTTTCGCGCGTCTTAAATCGGTCGGAAGGGAGAATTTCGCGGGTGAGTGGGAACAAGTGTCGGGAGTGCCGAATCGAATAACGGGCCATTATCTCAGCACGTTCATTTAATCTGCGGGAGTGCCGAGAGTGGAAAGACGGACGAAATACGCGAAGCGTATAGCCGGAAGAAAAAAACATGGCGGAAAATTTTCGAATGTCGGACGCTGCGCGCAAAAACCGATTGTGAAAGGGAGCTCTTGTACAGCGCTACAGGAGTGAGTATCCGAGGGATCGCTGCCAGCGATGTCGATCCTCTGTTTCTCGCGTCTTGTATCGGTGGAAAGAGAGAATTTCGCGGATGAACAAGTGTCGGAACGGGAGTGCCGACACTTGTTCGAGTAACGGGCCATTATCTCAGGACTCTTCATTTAGTCTGCGGGAGTGCCGAGAGTGGAAAGACGGACGATCGTTTCAACATATTATTTATTAATCCAAGATATGCAAGAGTATATTGATTTATCGAATTAGATGGTGCATTGAGTGCGGGCCCCCAGCCCCCATAGCGTGAAGCGTACGAGGAAAAAAACGTCGCGGATCGCGGGTAATTCGAAATCGGTCGACGGATCGACGGGCGCTGCACGGGACAAGTGGCGCCATCGCGCGGCAATAGCGCGCGTTAATGCCGCGTACCGCCAAGAATCAAGACAGCCTATAGAAGGGGTAAGGCTACCGTGTCGCGGCGCTACGAGGGACGCTATCTGAGGGACGACTGCTGGCGATGCATGCGACAAGTCGTGTTACCGCGTAATATCGCACGGAAACCGACTGATTGTGAGACAGCCTATGGAGGGAAATAGCTGCTGTGCTAAAGTGTCACCGCGATTATTTAATCGGAGCCATCACTGCCGGCGATGTTGATCCTCTGATTTTCTCGCCTCTTATATCGTCGGGAGTGCCAAACATAATAACGGGCGATTATTTCTTTATTATTATTAGTCTCCGCGATCGTGATTTACGTCTTGCGATATTCGTAAACGACATACCTGAGATAATTTATCGCGTTGCAAATGACGGATTTCGAACGAGTGTCAGGAATGAGTTGCCGAGTTGATAGACAGACAATCGTTTCAGTATATTATTTATTAATCCGCGCGAAAGAATGCACCGAGTTTTTGTATCGTGTATTATGTATAACGCGTTGTACGTGTAATTTTATTATTCGTGTGGCGACAATCAAGCGAAAAAATATCGCGCGATCGTCATAAGTGATTAATTAGTGTACTCATGGTCGTTTAAGTGCAAGTGTTTTGTGAGTGTTTTGTGCTTTCGAAAATACATCGACAGAGGATTAGGATGAAACCTGGGATGACATCAGGTTTTAAATAATAAGGTAATTTACTACGTTTTTGTGGAATTTATTATTAATTTTTTTTTGTTTTTTTTTTTTTTTTTTTTTTTGTCACGATGATCGCATAGCATATTTCACGCAATTCCATTTGGGTGTATAAAGCTGGATTTCATTTTGTGAAAACTCTTATTAATTAATTATTAATATTAAATTTAACAGTTTTAGGTAGATGAAATAAATAGTTTTACCTAGTAATATAAAAAGATGATGATAGTTATAGTAACATTATATTTATGTTTTCGTGTATTTGAAACAATATTTTATTCTTTTATATAAAGAAATATAAATTTATATAATGAAACTCTTTAGATAAAGGAACTTTAAAAATAAAAATATAATCCGAAATTAATTTTTTCTCTCTTTCTCTCTTTCTCTTTTTCGGCGGTAATCTATTCAAGAATATCTGCATGCAACATTTTCTCGCAAAACATTTCGAGAACATCTTTTATTCAAAATAAAGTCGCTGTTGGATAATGATTAATTTCATTGTTTCGCGGCACATTTTACAGGCAATAATGGACACATTTTCACGAAATTTTTGTCTCTTATTTTCCTACCATTTGAAGCTAATTTTGTTATTTTTATATTAATTAATTTATAAGTTTTTTTATGTCAATGTCGACGAGAAAAAAATTCGCTGATATTAAAGGTCTTTTTTTCTCATTCGCGAATTTTGATACTTTCTTGAATTAGATTGAACGAAAATTAAGACAAAATTTAAAAATTAATCAAACCAGAAGTATCATTAATCTAATATTAACTGACTGATCACAGATAATCGATCACCTTTGATTCTCTTTTTCTATCGTGTCATCTTTCATATATACATATTTTTATGATGTTAAATTCTATAAAACAAATAAATAAATAGATAGAAAAAAAAAAAATATATATATATATATATATATATATATATATATATACATATATAATCCGAAATTAATTTTCCCCCTCTATTTCTCTTTTTCGACGGTAATCTATTCAAGAATATCTGCATGCAACATTTTCTCGCAAAACATTTAAAACTTATAAGGTTTATTATGAAAGCTATCAAAAATGTTGCGTTAAAATGTTACAACTTTTACAAAGCTTACAAAGCTTTTGTTTTTATATTCCAAAAACTTTTTTCTTTGTGTAATAAGGAAACATTTCAAATTTCTTGTGCGTTGTAATCGAGCGAGCGGCTAAAATCTTCTGTACACTGAAGATCTCATTATTATATGGCCGCTATTATCGTCTCAAACTATTGTGATAAATTTATAATTAATATTAGAGTGACAATCTACAAATTATTTATTGTTGCTACACTATTATCGCGCCGTTATCGTACTATAATCACACAAGACAGACTTGAATTGTCAAGATTAATTATTACAATACCCATTTACGTGTGCGTGCGTGCGTGTGTGTGTGTGTGTGTGTGTGTGTGTGTGTGTGTGTGTGTGTGTGTGTGTGTGTGTGTGTGTGTGTGTGTGTGTGTGTATGTACGAGTTGCTATCCAAATTATTCGAGGTAATTACCAGAAATTTATCTCTCCGCCGCCGCCGTCCTCTATTTACCTCACGTCGCAAAAATTTACGCAACTCTCGGTGAAATTTGCGTATGAACAAGACTATGTAGCTTTTTGGTAATTTGAAATTTTTATCAAATGTTCTTCTTTTTCCTTTGTGACGCATTGACGCATTTGCCTTTAACCTTTTATTCTCGATGCCAATAATAACAGTATTATCTTCATGAATATTGAGAAAAAGAGAGAGAGAGAGAGAGAGAGAGAGAGAGAGAGAGAGAGAGAGAATGGCAAGAAAAAATAGAATAGCCAGCTTTGTACATTTCAAAAAGAGAAGGCACGCCACACGTTAAATCACGCTAGTATTCTATATAAATTTACAGATCTGCTTGAAAACTTGAGATATATGGCTCCGGCATTTCTCGCGTGACGTAGCTATTCCGTTAGTGAAATCTGTATAGATCGGGTATTCCCCTGGTGATTGGTAGGACCGATACGAATACGTCGCGCGACGTAATAAAGTGCCATATCGGCGACGGAAGACATTGGTGTGCGGTTGCGGGGTAGCGAGCGAAGGATAATATCTGCGTTCGGAGTTTGAGCGCGGTCAGGCGCGTGATTAATTGCCCGAGTGTTTCGAAACGCTAACTAAAGGGCCAGTTTCGCGGGTCTAGCACGTCGATCGGCTCGCGAAATTAATAACGAGCAATGTAGATGAAAGGTAGGCTTAAGGAGTTTCCTTCCGATACCACACCCTCTGCCTCCGTCACTCGTTCACCCCGCCGACTGCAACCCCAATCCCCGAAGGCTCGTCATCCGTCACGAGACTATGTGTCAGCAATTTCTGCGGGGAATTATAATCTGATGCCTCGTTTCTCGTCACGAGAACGCGAGCAAAGCGACTTTTTTTTTTTTTTTTTTTTTTTTCATCAATTATTCACTACACGTGATTACGCTAATAGTTAGTTAAAAAAATGTCATGTTTCTTAAAATTCTCTCAATTGTAATGAGATATTTAAAATTTATCAATCTCAATATTATAATATTTATGTTATATGAAATATTATGTCAAAAACCAGCAGATGTATTTTACATGTGAAATTTTAATATGTGCGGAAGGCCACAGACTTTAAATTTTTTTTAAGCGACTATTCATTACTTTTTAAAAACAGAACAGACTTGTCAAAAGATTTTGTAATGTGTTTTTTATAGCTCGCGCGATGTTTACCTCTTTGATCAAGAGATGAACCATTTTATACTAATCATCTTTTTACGACGAATTGTGTGCGATTTTTGTCACTACAAGCTTATTTCTTGAAACAAGAACATGGTAAAAAACTATTGTTGAAAAGGAACAATAAAAAGTAAAATTCAATACATATAATAGTGAATACAAAATTATGAAATACTTGTACAATTACAATAGTTAAATCACAGTAGGGTCGGCTCAACATTACACAACATTGTAAAACATGTATAAGATTTGAAATATTCAAAAAAGAGTTGAAAGATAATTGGCAGGCAAGAACTGCCAAAAACATTCTATATACTTATAATAAAACGAGTCAAGAGTTTATCCTAACGATTCAGTTAAATCTGACGACTCACTCACGATCGATGCATATTTATTATTCATTAAAACGTGGCTCGAATGATGTTTATCTTTGCGAAAAGCGATTAAGCAGATCTCACAGTTAGATATTAATAACACAGATCGCATTCGTCGTCACGTGCTCTTGGGCTCTTCTAATAATATCTCATCTATTCTTACCAAAATGCATTGCAGCAGGTTTACGAGCTTTCGCGACACGAAATATGCATTTTATCAAACTATTAATTTAACTATCAAAATTAATTGCAAAATTATTATTACTTGAGCTACAGAAGTAGTAATATAACAGAAATAATAATATAAATTAATGTGTATGTGCGTGTGTATGATAATGATGTAGGTATCTAAATAAAAATAAAATTTCTCTAATATTAATTTTAAACAAATTGAAATGCATGCACTGTACCTTGACTTGTGTGTGTGTGTGTGTGTGTGCGTGTGTGTGTGTGTATGTGTGTGAAATAAAATATTATCAAAGTTTATATATATATATATATATATATATTAAATTATAAATATAAATTGATTGGAAACAATTCAATTGTTAGATCAACATTAAAATGTTTTAAATTTCTTGTCAGGCTGCAAACTCGTTTACATACTTTTACCACATCTATCACGGCTCTCAGATGCTATTTAAACTTTAAGTGACTTTGTGTTGAAGAGCTTTAAGCACGCTAATTGAAAACAACGAGTCACCAAAGCACAGCTACAGGCGAGTTAACTATGGTCGAGACGATTCGCGCGTGGCCCATTTAGGCAGATCGGAATAGCATGAGAATGGGGATGGGGATGGGGATGGGGATGGGGATTGGGGATGGAAATTTTGAGAGAATCTCTTCTAATCCGCGGTGCGTGCTGTGTGTGAAACGCGAAAAAATTACTCGTGACATTTAAAAATATTGCACCGGTGTCACAAGCAACACAAACAATTTTGTTTGGAGGGAAAATTCGTTTCAGTCAAATTATTATTTTAGCGGACGCGTACATTTCAAGACTGCAAATCATTGTTTTCTCCTTCATTATTAAACACTGACACACACGTCTGTTCATCAGCTGTTTCGACGAAAGCTTAATAGTTGGATCGTTTGCTCGTAAAACTATATTGGGCCGCATAAGAATACGCGTGCGTGAAAAATCTCAACATCGTCGTTGGCAGTGGCTATATCTTTAAATATCAACGATATTTAAAGAAAAATATTGTGACGAAGGAATGCAAATACTCTCAACGAAACAGAAAAAAACACACAAAATCCTCTCTTTCCAACGCAGCGAATTATGAAATATCATCATATCAGCAGATTCAGATTCTATGAATCGCAAACTTGACGGTTGGTGCAAGTCAGGCTGCGCGGTGCGCAGATCGCCAAGCATTGACCTACTGCAGTTGCAACTGCATTGAAATTCCTCATAGACGAGCACTCTCGGATCGACCCGAATAACATCGTCTTGGCTTTTTGCGAAACTTGACCGGTCGAAAGGATTCTCAGTTCCAAGAAATTCATTGCTGTTACACGTTTCTCGCTCATATTACCTGTTTCATCAACTTAAAGTCACCCGGAAGTGGCTTTCACGTGCGCTGTATGCAGAACGACTCTATAGAGAAATTTTTCGCGAGATTATTCATCACGCATACATAAAAAAATTATTTAAAAAATTCCACACAAGTTTTAATTTAACATATGTTCGTGTAATTGAAATTATGACGAAATTGTAAAACTTATTTGAGTGCTCCATTATTTTTAATTACATTAATTAAATTAATTCTTAATATTTAATTTAGTATTTGCATAATTGCTTTATTTATATCGCCACATTTATTACTTTCCTACTAGAAAGTAATAAATACATCAATTTATTACGTCAAATTTTATTTTAAAAAATAATTACATTAATTTCTTTCTTTTTAATCGTATTAAAAAATAATTCCATTACATTAATATTGAAAAGCGATTTCTAAATGATTTTTCTTCTATATATTTTTGTGTTGATTCAAATTTGTTGTTTAGAAATCATAATGTACAACATCGAATTTCCTACTAATTACTTTTTTGCAGACATTTTCGAAAACAAAACTTACGTTTAGAATCGGAACGCTATACAATTTTTACAATGTAATTAGAAGAGCTTTGGTCTCATTCGTGTGTTTGTTCTTTTTGAATACAGCTCTAAGAGTGGTTTCGAGTTCAGGGCTGAATAAAAATATTCTGTCTAATTTTCTCTCTTCTTGCGTCACTCTATTGTTTATTTGTTTTTTTTACATCTATTCTCTCTCTCTTTTTTTTTTTTTTTCTCCGTTCTTTCTCAATTTCTCATCTTAACCGCAAAATTGTAGAAAAATAGAAACTTGAAACACGTAAAACTAAAAAAAAAAAGAAAAGAAAAAGTAAACTAATCTAGTAAGTAAAAAAATGGTAAACATTTGGAGACCAAAAGGAAGAGGTCTCTCTCGATTTCTCTTTCTTTTTCATAAATTAGAACTGATCTGCTTTTTACGTTTTATTCCACTCAATATTACATATCGTTATTAAAAAATCATCATTTCAAAGCAAGTATATTTATCGTGGTGATATATTCTTTGAATAGGCAAAATGCATTTCGCATCTCACGATTTTGTTGTAAAGTAAATAAATTATAATGTAACAAACATTGTCCCGATATGTTTGTTTTATTTTATTAGCTTTAATCATTACTGCACGTTATAAAATGTACAATTATTTGTATGTATCTAAATAATAACACTAACAAGTGATAACACTGCTAGTCATTTGAACGCTGAGTGTAAATCAAATTTCCTGATTGCTTATTGGATAACGAAAGACAATCGTTAACTTTTTATCCTGATAACACGACTAATTAGCTAATTTGATACGGAGCTATAATGACATTAATGTTTATATTCTTAATAAGAGATAACTATTTATGTAGAATATATAAAATATAAACATACATACATATATTAATGCCTTTTATTCGCACAAAAGATAATAGATGCTTTGCGTTCTCATCATTAATCGCCTTGGAATTAGAAATCGAAACAGCTATAAAGCGCGCAAAGAATTATCTAACTATTACATGTTTTTATCGATAATAATTATTTTTACGAAATTGATGAAATTCATTATTAATCACGTTTGGTTTGTTGCAGCAAACTTACTTAGTCTTAAAAAAAAAAAAAAAAAATTATATTTCGATATTTAAAATAGTAATATTTTTTTTGTCGAATTTTAATAAATTTAATCAAACACACAACAATAAATATATGTATATTTAAAGTGATAAAAAACAATTTTTTGTTTGTACGAGAGAGTACTATTGAAGAAGGCACAATTTCTCCAGAATGTATGTATCTCGTGATATAATTGATTGCGAAAAACTTAATTATAAAAATCCACAAAGTCTAACAAGTGTCTAACAAGTCATCGAAATGTATACAATATCACGCGGATACATGCAATGTATCATACATATATTGAGACAAAAAGTCCTCGCATTGCAATATCCTTCGATGTAACATTCATGATGTAGGCCAAAGTGCCAAACCAACATATACTTTCAAGTTAATTTCAAGACATCTCGAGGATCGGCTTCATCCTTGCCACATGACGTCAGTTCTAATTCTTGCCTTCGTGCAGTGTCATTTTGAAATCGGATTTGGCTTCCTTATCCTCTTTGTATTCTAAGGAAGATACATCTATCCTTCGATCGAGATGTGCGTGTCTCCCGAGAAGGTCAATGTAAAAAGATAGCCACGCATCTTCTTTTTCTTTCTCCTTTTCCATGTGACATTTAATTATTTACTTGATTATATATAATATTCTACTTAATTTTCAATTTTCTCACTAAACTATTTTATTTTTTATCTTCAAGAAAGAAAATGCGCACGCGCGCGCTACATCTTTCATCATTTAATCGATTGATGCTGCCAATGCTTATGAAAGATTTGTTCTTCAACAATTTCTCTCTCAAGATTGTTCTCCTTTACGGCTTAGATAATATAATTTTGATAACTAAATAATCTTTGTGATGATTTGCTGAATGAAAAATACATCATTATTTAATCCTATGTTTGTCAGCTGATTGCCTTTCTTTTTTTACGTCAAGTACATACACATACTACATACATGATACATGGTACATGGTACGTGGTACGTGGGCTACACGCACATAAACAGACAACGAAAAGATCGAAAAAGATAGTGGTGATATCAAAACGGCAATCTCAACATGCAGATGATGATGCAGATACGAAGGTAGAACGAGAAGCTAGGCCAATCGTGGCAGAGATCTCTCTTTCTCTTTCTCTTGTCTTTTTTATTCATTCCTTCTTCCTGCTCTTCTTCATTCTTCTGCGAAGAATATTCAATCGCTCATCCTCTCAACCAAGCGTGAATCCGAAATTCAAGCGAGCTCCTTCACCAAGTTTCACCCATTTCGCTGAACTAAAAGCCATCCCTTTCTCTCGTTCTTTTTCAGACTTGGTTTCAAATGCCGAATATTCTCGTTCTTGACTTCAGGGAACCAACACACACACCTCGCTGATATTGCTAACTGCATTTTTTACGGTCTTTGTTCAGATCGCTAACGACTCCACTTGGGCTCAAAATCTAATATGCAAATCTTATACAATTAAAATTTCATAGTCTAATGGATAAAGAATAAACGCGCTTCGTCATATTTATAGCGACCGAAAATTGAAGAACGTAGTTTCATTAAACCTGAAAATTGAAGCAAGCGTACATTCACTCTATTAAATTTCTCAGAAATTTATCAATTTAAATTGCACAATTTGTAACGACGGAATTTAATTGACAATTTTCATAATCTTGAAAGAGATAACTTGCAATCTTTCTTTTGATTTAAGCCTCTCTCTCTCTCTCTCTCTCTCTTTTTTTTAATAATTATTTTTCCTGCATATTTTGCAAATTTCGCGGTAAATTTTTTGCATCTAATTACTCGATAACCGAACAATCACCAAATTTAAAACAGTTATAGCACAGCTAAAACATGTGAGCAAATATATATGTAATCGCTCCGATTATACGCCTGACCGCATAGAATATGCCTCGTTACCCTCTAATTATATTATAATATATATATATATATATATATATATATATATATATATATTTATTTATTTAATATTTAATCGAATATGTATGAAAAAAAATGTTCAACAATAAGAACTGTACTCTCGCGTGCTATATGTATAACGTGACTGTACACTAGTTGGCTTTATTGTCATGGGCAAAATGCTAATTATACAATTGCCTTGTGCACATCAGTGTTGTTAATTGAAAATGTCATTTTAACCGAGTTTGACAAATTGCGATTATCGCCGCCACGCGATTTCAATTTTTTTGACGATTCTTTAAAACGTAAACTTTTTTATTTTTGAAAAAATTTTATCTCGAGTCAATTACTCGTAGCGCATGTTTTAGTTCTCACATAATTTACCTATTTAAATGCTAATGAAGTGCGTTTATTCTCTTTATTCATCTTATTTCATATACATATATCATATACGTATATATATGTATATATATTTCTGTCTAAAACATATCTTCTAAATTTATGTTATTTGCTATAATATAAGGCGCAAACGATTTTGATTTTTCTCTTCTATTTTAGCTGAGATCGCGTAATTTTAAAGTAGTTATAATCAGAAATCTCTTTGAATGGAGCTATGCAATCAGCTTTCTCTCCAGATACTCGCCAGTCTTGTTAAACTTTTTTTCAGCAATTACGGATTTTCGTGGCTTGATGAAAAAGCGAAATCAGCACAATCGACCAAAGCTAATTATCAGTATTTATATATATTTTGTCGTTTCGGACGGCATTTCTCTAATTCGTTTATTAAATATTCTAATAATTGTTATTTATAAAACACTCTCAAGAAATTAAAATTTTTTTATTATTATTGATTGCAGAATATAATATTGAATATGAAATATTGTATATTCTTTGCAATTTTTAATGGTAACGAAATGAAAATTTTATGCAAGTAGAAAACGCCTATCTTATAAAAGTTATTCAAGTTTTTACTTCATTGTATTTACAAATCTAACATTTGAGAAACTTGAAGAGCTTTCTGTTTTTCCTTGGTATGAAAGAAATTAAAACGTTAGAAAACGTATTTAATAATAAGAAATTTATTTTAGAGAATGCTGTATTAAAAAAATCTTCAAAATATATATTCTCTTTAGTTGGAATTTTGAACAAAAATACCTGGAAGATCAGGAAATTTTCAGGAAATTTTCAGGAAATTTTCAGGAAATTTTTTTACAAGATTGAGAGAGATCTGAGAAGATTTGAGTAAACATCTTGAAAGCGAAATTAAATTTGTTCTTTTTATTTCATGATATAACATCGTGTCGCGTAACGCGACTTGCAGTTAACTTCCTAATAATAAATACCTGCGTTTATTTTTTTCTTAATTACAAGCTTATAATTATCACATATATTTTTTCCTTGATAATAAGAACGAGAAGAGAATGAAAAAAAAGCAGAGCATGCAAAATTGCAACAGCTATTACCACATATTTTTCAATCTAAAAATATTATATTTGAAGTAAAATATATAATTGAAGTAAAATATATTTATTATTATATATATGTATAATAAATCAAAATATCTGTTGATAATTGTTAGTATTGAGTAGAAAGATTCATTTCCATGGCTGACATCCATGTTTTATTATTATTAACAAAATTCCAAAAAGTAAGATACATTTGACATAATAATTTACTCAAGATTTACTCGACGTTCTTCGACGTGTAATCAGCTTATGGAGTCTCTTCTCTCTTCAAACGCACGTAACGAAAATTGTCGCAATCGCGCAAAATTCCTCTAGATTTAATTGAAATTCGTTGATGATAAACGTGACTAATCGAATCGGAGAGTGCATAGAGTCGAGACTAAACAGAATTTCTCGTCAGTTGACATTGCCTGTCTTGACTCGCGCGCACGTTGGCGCGCATTAACAGAGTGGGCGGAAGAGTAGATCGTTGTGTGGAAATGCGGCAAGGTTTCTGCATTAACGTATAGATACGGATTCGCATACCTTTCGAGAATGGAAGTGTAAGTGTAACTGAATAATGTGCATTTGCATCTGCTGGTGCGAACTCGACGCAAGGACCTCTCAGACGCAGACGACTGCCGCTCGCTGCACCGCGTCCGATTCTTGCCTCCGAATTCTATTATTATTTAATCATTCACAAGCGTGATACATATAAAATTCCATGGCGATGTTGCTTCTCTGCGGATTGTAATTTTGCCTTTTAAACATACTTTTGACAGACTACACGCGAGAATCTCTTAAGGACAAAAACTTTATTTAAATTTATCTTTGACGTCTATTTTCATTTGAATCAATGACGTTGTTCACGGTACAAGTGGAAAAAAACGTTCCAATGCTTACGAGATTAGCTACGAGATTCGAATTAAAACCGTAACGACTCGCTTGAAGCGAGAAATTAATGAATTCCTGTGAATGAATAAAAGCCCGAGTAGATTGATTTAGGCATTATTGGCTAGTGCTACACGTGACGGTTTTCGTTTCGTATCCATATCGTTTTTCTATATCTATATACACCGGGGACAGTCTTTTCACGATCGAAAATTTCAATTCATCGAATTTGACTAGACCTGAACCGCCCAAAAGGATCGATCGAGATTCGTGCTCGCGAACCGAAAGCTCGCGCGAAATCCAGCGAGACAGCCGCATCTATTGTCTCTCACAAATGTGATAATACCGCATTTAACGACTTACTATTGCTATTGGTACTTACACGGATATTGCTTACACTTTGTTTACCCGCGATTATCATTTGGTATAACATGTTATTTTCATCATGTAAGAGAATCTAAAACACAATGTGTCGAACACGTGCTATACATGATGGTTTTTATAATAAATAGGAAATTATATAGGTTTGCCTTATAGGCTGTAATTTTTTCAATAATCGCGCTACATAATGCGCTTTTTTAGTCATTCTCAAAAATAATCGATATTTACAGTAGTTTACGTGCATACATTTCGTATTCGAAATAATTATTTATATTGCGAGATTGAATCTTACATCATCCTTTTACTTTTGACACTAAAAACTTCGTCACAACGTCGAATAAATTACGGTTAAGCTATCGTAATCGACGTTAGACATATTATAAAGATATAAAGATGTAATTGTAATTTTTATTTTCGTTTTCACTATTTTTTTTATAATGATTATGGTCATCTTTTCCTTAAAAGTTGGGTAAAATTGGCCAATGCTTATGTCGTACTATTTTGATAATATAAAATTTTTGAAATATGAAATAATTTCCTTTTAATTTCGATAATATTACGTAATTTAAGCTTCAGTGAAGATAATATGCCAAACGCTATTAAGTATGTTTTTTGCATTTTAAAAAACTATGGCCATCTTACCCGAGTTTACCCTATAACACAGGATAAATTGTTTTAACTTGATCACATAGCTATTTGCAAAACTAATGACTGTTACATATTAATTAATATTACACATAAATCGTTGGCATATGCATTTTAAGTCTACCATAGATGAAAAAGATGTGTATATTACGAGTGTTTCTGTATAATATATATAAGCGATATAAAGTGCGCGCATTGTTACATAGTTTTATTTTTATAATTATATGACATAACGTAGACATTAGAGTAAAGATGTATCAAGTTTACGACGCCATGTGGCATCATTTCTATAAAAAGACTTAAGGCAAACTTTAACGAAATCCATAGTTAAAGATTAACGTAAGTACGCGGCGACCGAAAACTTGGCTTTACATTTACGTCATTGTTTATGCAAATGCTCGCTAAAACGCAGAGAATGCAAAACTTGGTAAAACAAGTCGCAGTAAAGCTACTTTGCGCATTTTACGAATGGAGAAATTCGATAGTTATATAATTAAGAAATATATAGACAGCAGCAATGATTTAATGAGATAGCGATACGACGTAACATATTGTTTCCCTTTAATACATTCCCTCTTTAACTGTTTCTTTATTTATACACATGTATATTTAAAATTATAAATTGTTACATTGCCTGAAATGCAGCAAATTCTCGCCATCTTCATAATAATACATAGAATAGAAGAAACATTTTCGTATTAAAATCAAATTAATATAATCTAATACATAAGTATATGTATATGAATAATGATGGAAAAAGATAGAAAGAATGGGGGGGGGGGGGGGAGGGGAAGAGAGGATGAACATTGAAACGTTGAATAAAAGAGTAATTGACAAATGATGAAAAAGGATAAATAGTTTTGTAATTTTAATATCGCATTTCCGTATGTCTTTCTTCCGTGTGTCAGATAAAAGATACTCTTGTATCGCAACTTGGATAAAAATATAATTATTGAAAATAAGATTTTCCGTGTTGCTTCACGCTGCTTTGAACTTTTTATCAAGCCGCTATTGATGAGGCGAAGAACGAGAGGAGCCGACAAAATAAACCCATGATAGTTGGACGGCCAAATAGAGTAACTTAATTGTTTCTAACGTGCTGGTAATGGCTTAGCCGACGGCGTATTTTGCTAACTAAAGTTTCTCAGGCGTAGCTCAAGTCCGCTATAGAGTAAGGATGCTGATAGTTTATTCGCTGCGCGAGGTATCAAAAGCCTATTAGTTTTCTAAAAAAGGTAGCCGTTTATTTTAATATACTTATTACACTCGTATTAATTAAATATTTATTATATAACTAAATCAATTGCCAGATATTTCAGAATTTTTCAGAACAGTAGAAACTATCAATTCTATGATCTAAAAATCTAAACTCTCGCGTTAAAACAATATAATACATATTTCTATGACAAAACATTTTTTTTTAATTTTCTGTTACATAAATGTAAATGTAAAAAAAAAAATCAATGTTTGCAGGATAACAAGTATCTCAATCATCTTTTGCTTAGCACAAAGTTTGAAGATAGGACTGTAGTTGTTGTTTGCATTGGCATCCAAGCTGAGCGTTAAATAAAAAAAGAATAGAGAAGAGGACGGCTGCGTATATCGCAGGTCATATTATTCACATATATATTCAAATGACAAATGTGTGAATAAGGTTTAAAATTAATACTTGTATGTATTCGAAAAAATAGTCAAGCTGTTACTACAGCAATTAATTTAGTGTATATAACACGAGTATAATAAATAAATATATATATACATATATTGAATTTATGCTTTTTATATAATTATATAAAACGCATAAGTTCAATATATGTAGCTGTAAGAAATGAAAAGATATAATACCGTTAGATTTTTAACAATTTTCTCCGAGTAAATGAAAGCTATTTAAAGATGAAAGAATACTTTACGTAAGTTTAACGAGTTTGTTTTGTGTTGAGACGATATCGGTGAATGCCACAGGTGCTCGCACTTGCCACGCGTCGAGATATTACATCCAAAAATATCGAAAATTGCGAATATATTTTTACGTCAGAACAAACGCAGATTTACACATAGGAATAAATATTATCGTAACGAATAATCTCCCTTGCGGGAAATATTTAACGTTAATTCCCTTGAGCACCCATTCAATTGGATACTCGGGTTTTGAGTTTTGACGTGGCGTTTTATTGTATATAATGCTCAAATATAGTTTCTCGTTGAAAATGCAATCCTATTTTGCATAACAATGAGACTAACAATGAGAAGGTTATATTTAAAAACTCACATTATATATATATATATATATATATATATATATATATATATACATATAATGGTACAGTAAATAATGGTATAATAAAAGTACCATTATTACCGAATGTTGAAATTATTTATTTCGAAAAGACTAAATTTAACATTAATTTTAATTCATGTAATTGTCGCTTTAAAAATTTCTCTTTATTTCAGAGAACCAGCTGTTTTATGCATCGTAAAGATGTCTTGTGATATGTTTTGATCACGATTAATCTGAAAAATAATTTGTAAATTATATGATTGATAGAAAGAAAGAATTTCGGCGTATAGATATGTACATCGATTCCTTTTAAAGATTTTGTTAAAAGAGAAATCCGCACATACATACATACATACATATAATATAATTATTAAAAATCACGCGATAATATTTGGATATTTAATATTAAGCCAAACATCTTGCAACACTTTAGAAAATTACATTTTTATCTCGAGATATGTATATAAATATTAATTTATAGTAAATAGACATACAGCGGAATGTTGTTTTCCAGGCTACCAATTTTTGTCTGATGATTTTGACATTAAATAGCATAAAGAAATTAAAAAAAAAAAAAAATAACACGCCCTGATAATCGAATTTTGAAAAAGTGATGCAAATATATTAATGCCACTCTTTCGTATCGCGTTGTAAACTATACTCACTAAACTATATTCCTTCCTCCGACCACCAATGTGGTTACACAAACTTCTCTTCCGTAAAAGTTTTTCTGCTTTAGTATACATCAAGAGGCCCCGTGAAAGGGCTGAATAGTATAGAAGAGGCCTCTGTTTACGTGCCCTATTTCTGATGCTGAAAAGGTGTTTTTAACCATCGCGCTATTACTATCCCAACCAATCTCGTAAGAAGCCGAGCTGTATGCTAATATAGCTTCCGAAAACTGTCGAAGAATTTACTTTAGGATTCATTGTAATTTTGCATTGGGAATCGCATGAATATATTTTCTCTCCAATATCTTGGAAAATTAGCTCGATTGAACTTGTTTTCTTTTTTCGAAACAATTTGTTTTGCACGTTTTCGAAAAGATAATGCCCTTACGAGATTGCATTATAATATATAGCGAAATGGCCTTTATGACTTTATGTATTAAACTAGACCCTCTTGTCGTATTTCTCCAATGTTTGGTTAATTTGTTTATTTTAATTTGGTTATTTTAGAACAATTTTTTATCTACATCTTTTTTCTCTACCTTTTAACGTTTATAATTAACTGCTTAATTGTTTTTATTGTTTTTAACGACGTAGAATTTTAATTTAATCTCCCTCTCGCGAAAACATTCGTCTCGATTAATCGGGTTTATAATCTACCACAATATTGCAACGCGGCGAATGTCACGCATGCGATCGATACTGCTGCGTTCGTGCCAGCTGACTTTAACAACTAATTCCCGATGCTTATGTGTGTAAACACACGTACATACATATGCAGAAAGTATGTTACTTTTCATGTAGAAGGATTTAGGAAAAATTCCAAAAGTCAAATTCGAAATGAAATCGGCATCATTTGTTTAATGCGTTCCACATCCAGAATGACGCGACGGATAGAGGCGCCACGAAACTTTGAAATTAAGGGAAATATCAAATTAGCGATACATGTACAAGTTTCCAAGTCTCGTTTCTACCACGTCCTCCTCCTAACCATCGCCGTTTCTCTTACGCTCTTGTTATACTGCAACATCGTTCAAACGAACGGACTACTAATTATTCGGAAGCATTGTCGGAAGCAGTAGGTCTGTCGGTCTGTAGGTCTGCCCGCGAATATGCGGCAATACAACCAGCTAATTTGCGTCATGAATGTTAATCACTCGAGATTAATACGAAATAACGTGCCCGGGACTTCCTCCTTCGACCTTGTCTGTTGTTTGGGCAAACTTATGTGACGATAAACGTGGCCGACATTATTTTAACAGCACTAGCTGGGAAAACTAGCGGGAAAACGAACCTTATTATGCAATGAGATACTAACATGTGTGTGTCTTTTTCTCGATAAAACAAGTTATGCATACTGAAGAGAGAAGATTAATTGAAATAAATTTCGAGCGTCGTGTATACGGTAGAGAAAATTGAAATATTAAAATCACGTGACTATATATATATATATAATAATAATATTGTATATGTAAAGAAATATTATATATAACCGAGATCTCGGTTATATTTCAGCGCAATGCGCGTGGAACATATCTAAAGTAAAGATACGTGAAGATTTCAAGTTAAAATTTCTCTTTTCTACAAATATAAAGAAATTAAAATTTTACACATTTTATAAGTTTCATAGTTGTGATAATATATATTTATCTATATATTTTCTTTATTCCAATGCAAAATTATTGAAAGATTCTACCAATTTTTTTATTTCTTATTTTTAAAAATTTTTAGTTTATTATTGTGAGAAGAAAGAATTAAACTTTGGTATTTTATTTTCCAGATTATAAATAAAAAATAATTTAACGCTCAAAATTTAATTTTTTATTCCTTTTCTTAATAAATATTCAGTAAAAACTACAGGAAATTTATGAAAAAGAAAAAACATTTCTTAATATAAACTTTTTTTTTATCAAAATTATAAGAAATAAAAATCTATTTCTAATGTAGAAAAATAATCCAATTGTAAGTTTATATATACACAAATTTTTCATACAATGTATGCCGTATGAATTTTGTACATGTATTTAGATTAAAATATTATTATAAATATTTGAAATAGTTTTACGAGAGAATAAAATTTCGAATACTTTACTATATTATATGTTACGCAATAAGTTTTTAAACGGATCACTATCACAGAAATAAAGGAGCAATTAATTTCACGAATGAAGAAAAATAAAAAATTAAAGAAATTGTCTTTTTCTCCATCTTTCTTGTTCGTTCTTTGCTCCTTTATGCTACTTATATGCAAACACACGGTTACTTATAATAATCAGAAAATCAAAATATCAACTTTTATATCTCTACACTGTCGGCGTTAATCGTACAAGATACACATCTTTTATTCATTGCGCCCGAATTACAAATGTGATAATAATTATACGAAAAAGTTTATATCAAAGATAAATATTTATATACACGATTATATATAGATTACAATATTTAAAAATATAATTAGATGTGCACGACGGACTTTGATCCAATAGAACAATCGTACAAAATATCCCTATTTTTGCAACGTAAGTTTTGTAAAATAAGTGCTGAATTTACGTGGTTGACAATTTATTAAAATGCCAGATGCGATTAACAACTCGTTTATTAATTAAACATATTATCCCATTTGGAAAGTCGATCTGTTTTATTATTGATAGAAAAATATGAAAATGATATTAATTTTATTTAAATATTACGCAAATCAGATTAATGATCGAATTGTGACGTGATAGACTGCTAAAAATATATCGTTAATTATAAATTCCGCAAAAATACATTTATATATATATATATATATATATATATATATATATATATATATATATATATATATATATATATATATATATTGTACAAATACGTACGTATTATCAAATTAACTGTTGCCGCAATATTCTTACATATCCGTTTAAATCCACGGTTGATTTATTGCACAGACTATAGTTGTAAAAAATTGCTATGATCAATGTATCTATAAATGAATTAGACGTAATTCACTAATCATTTTTGAAACGGAAAATTTGAAAAGCGCGCAATAACGAATCTCAGGATTAAACGTTTAAAATAGCCAAAAGCTATGAAACATTAACCATGTTTATTTATTATTAATCAATTTGAAATTTACGGGCCATGTAGAATATTTCGCGTTTATTTTCTAGTGCGTCACATCAATATTCCGTGACAATTTAACTAACTGTCACACGGCGCTCGTTTTTGCGGCGGGCTTCTAGCGCGGTGCTGTTTACATACTACGGTCTTGTTGTCATTTGCCATCATTCGCACGACGATGCTCGAACGGGAAGGTAATGATACGAGGGATACGCTTCGTGTATGCCTATTGCATATGGCATACATTTTCCAAAATTCACAAGCTATTCCGCGCACTTATCATCTCGTAGCATGTTAAATTGTATTTCACGAATCAATATCACACTGTGTTTGTTTCATATTTTCATATACTCATTTTATATACATACATGTATAGCGCATTGTTGTTTACGCTGTTATACTTTGTGTTATTCTTGCGCAATCAGGTAGCGACCTAATCTTTTTGTACATGGTCAGACTCTTTTAGCGAAAGGAACGTTAAAAATAGTACGCACAATATTGCGACACACAATTTTATTTCCAGTGACAATCACAATTAACGATTAGTAGTCTACGGTAATTGATCGGTTCCCACAATATAAATGAGACTTGCACAAGAGTACGCCGACAGCGACAGTTTCAAATAACCAAGATGCATATCCTATCTATATGATATATCTATCGATTATGTATTAATAATATGTTTTTCTATCTGCACGAGTCTTCTATCAACTCTATCAATTATAAATTATCATCTCGGCTCGTCGATAATAGCCCATGTCATAACATAACTACTCTTGATATTCGTATTCTTCGAGTCATTAACAGAACATCGCGAATACAGTATAAATTGACCCCAAGTCGAGCGACGTTGCAACGCGTTTAATTACTAAGTCGTTTAATTACAGTCGTTATTAATCCCATAATTTCCTACCACGTATCACGTAAATTTGCTGTTAAAATACATCGTTGTAATTTGTCAGAGCGCGTAATTTGCGAGATTTACTTTATCGAAGCTTATATCGTGCAAACAGTGAGTAAATCTAATTATATTTTGTAATATCATCCGCAAATACTTATATCTTTAATGTTCTTTTTAACTTTATATTTATTTACTTACAAAACATAAAATACAGTAAAGTTGTCGTAAAATATGAGCGTACATTATTCGTGCGTTAACAGAATAGAACAGAAATTAGCACTGTCGAGATGGATGAGAAGTTGACCGCGTGATTTTCAAGCGCCGAGCAGATTGTAGTTTGATGCAAATGTCACTTTTATACGTTGTTGTACATACGTACAATTGCGAATTGATAAAGTCGCGTGCGGTTAGCATCGAAAGTGCCGTACAATCGTCAAAATTTCACTGATTGATGCGTGCAATGCGCAATCATGTTTTTGCAAATGTAAATACTATGAAAAAGCAACGAGTAAGTAAGTTAATGAACAAGAGAGATAACAGCCCGAAAGGGCATCGGGCAATCATGGGATAAATAACTTAGAATTTCTTTAATTTGTCATTTTTTTACTTTAATAAAATTAATTGTCCATTTATCTCCATCGCGTGTGTGGTCCATTTTAAATTATGTAACATGTATGCATAGAGTTTTAAGTTTTCTTCTCGATAATAAAACTTTCAAAATAATTATTATTTTTATATAAATTTATATCTTATATCAAATACATAGTATATTTCAATATTGCGTTGAAGATTTATAATTTATACTATTTATATAAAAGTTTTAAGGATTTTTATTTACATTTACTTATTCACATTTTTTTTTAAATTATATAAAAAAACTTTTTTTCATAAATTTTTTGCAGAGTTTTTTTCAGTAAAAGTCTATTATTATAAAAAAAAACTCTGAAATTAATTATGGAGTAAAAAATTTATTTTTATTTTTAACACTGCTTTATATACATATATATGTATTATAATTTGAATATATATATTTTGCAGATCGATGTAACGTACTACAACTCTGTTGTTACACATCGTACCCGAGAGTTAAAATTATTTTTTATTTTTTTATATATATATATATATATATATATATATATATATATATACATATAAATGTATATAATATAGTCTTGTATGTACACATATACATACGTACAAGATAAAAAATATAAAAAAGAAAAACTAGAGAAGATTAATCTTTTTCTGCAAATATGCAAAACTAGCAGTTTATAAAATGTTAAATTTGCAATGAGAACGGATGCCATAATAAAAAGGTATACTATATAATAATATTATTTGTTCTTGTGCGAATTGCTTGATTATTTATCTTAAATGAATATTCAAGCATTATCCAGAAAAAACGTTAAATGAAATAAGTAGACAACAATGCAAGCGCAAGTAGGGAAGTGTAATAGGATTTGTGATTGCCCTGGTCAATTTGCGGCTATGTACCACTGAGATAGGTAACGACCACACAGATTCGCTTGATACACAATGATAAAAGATTTCTCTTTCATTTTCTCCATTATATTATTATTACATACCAAAATTACATACCAAAATCTCGCCTAAGTTTTTAAACGACAATGCGTTTTTAATCGCATTCACACATGATTATTGCCAACGTCAAAATCTTATCATGTGAGTTTCAAATAATCAAGTATAGCGAAGAAATAGTATTATTTAATAATTTCTCAGGACGCTGTAAGCGCGATTATTTTGCTACGTGATTGTTTTTTTTCTCTGAGGAAAAAAAACACGGTTACAACTCACTTTGGGGTTCACGATTAGTAATCTAATTATTTGGATTGCTCATAATCCTAATTTTACGTAAATAATCTAACCCTTAACCCCGCGTAACTAGAAATTTCAATTACTTTGGGAGAAATTTTGACCGTTTTTTTTTTTTTTTTTTTTTTTTTGCAGTTAAGCAACTTGACATTTTGATTAGTGCCTTTAAGTAAAAATTATCTTTGCGTAACTGGATATTGACGGAACTAATTGAAAGAATTGACTAATATAACTTGAAAATATCTTTGAAATAAATAGAATGGCTAATTGCAAAATTTAGTTATAAGCCATGTGGCCCTCAAAGTGGGTTGTAACCGTGTTTTTTTTCGCAGAGTTGTCAGCGACGTAGAGGTCGTGAAATCGATAAAACTCATCAATGTAACATATATGTATAATGTTACATATGAGTGATTATTTAAAACTTCAAATTTGATCTTTGATGTAATTTCTTTATGAAACAAAAATATATATTATAATTATAAATTTGATATCGCGACGCGCGTGCCATCAATAACTTATCTACTGTGCATTGCTAAGAAAATTGCACTAAACATATTACTTTAATATATTAAAGTGTTTGATTGATTCGATGGTTTTGTTCAAAATAATAATATATGTATAAACGCATAAATGTATAAATAAAAAAATAGGCACACATGTAACGGCTAGCAAAAGCTATTGTCAGAGGTTATAAAAGGATATAAAATAGACATCTGAATCCTTTTCACGACTAGGATGAAACTGTCGGACCGATCGATCGGGACGGGCGGTTGCTTTCTAGATTGCCGCTATTCCGCAGAGAAAATGATTTCCGGCATTGGAGCGCATCGTAGCCTCACAAGAGTGTCAACAAGGATCAGTATCGGTGAGGAGCGATTTCGCTTTGAGGATAGACAGTGGTAAACTAGAATTTCTTGTCAAGCATACAATCGTGTGTCACACACGCACACGCACACGCACGCGCACGCACGCACGCACGATTGTATGTGCGTACAACCTAGTGCTTTATGTCATATACATAAATATGTGTGTGTGTGTGTGTGTATATCTATATATATATATATATATATATATTTTTCGACATTCTTCTGGATATATAACGAAACACGTATTGCTTTAGTTTCCCATAGCAATAGTTTAGGAAAAGATTGTGGTTCGCATGAATATATTTCTCGTTGTGCAATAAAGATGATAAATCGTCAAACAGTGAATGTAACAATTCACAATGTTTGTATGTGTAACACACTGAACTACGTGCAAGCGATAGGATATAAATTCCTTGTTCGGTCTCATATATATGTATAAACGATGAAAACCCGTTGTGTCGTCGGCAGAATTCATTTACCATCTGAGCATCCTGCATTCAACGAGAGAGAGAGTTTGCCGTAAACAAAACCTAACCACCTCCTCGCAACGTTGACAAGACGACACGCTTTGTTGGCCGTTGCTCTCTTTTTTTTTTTTTTTTTTTTTTTTTTTTTTATAAAATTCGGAAAACTGTTCGGAAGACTTAGATCGAGCCTCAGAGTTTTCGGCAATCTCGCAGAAATGCGCCAATTTGAATTTTCATTTATTTTCTTGGATTTCTCGCGAAAATTTTTAATCTATCTCATCAAATATATACATTTGTTTATTTTGCAGAAAATCATGCTAAAGAATATTCAACAAATGCAAATCGTAATTAATTCATATACTTAGCTATATAATTACTCTGATTAACATTACATTAAGTTGATAAACAATATAGTTGGTCCGTCTGTAATGAGTTGGGATAAATGCAGTGCGAATACGTGAGAAATTAAGTCCGTCTGCTTGTGAATAAATATATTTAAAATAATTCAATATTTTACACAGATCCATACATTTATATTCGATAATAACAAGATAAACATCATAACGATACAAAATAAAATCCAGCCATGAAGTATTTCCTTATTATAATGCGATAAATTTTAGAAAAATATTTTGCGAAATATATACTTGTCTATCTTCTAACTTACTTTCGGCAACTCATTGGATATCATCAAAAAAGCAACGCTAATAAAACGGCAGTAATTTATCATTTTCGTTTGGCGGCAGAAAGTGCGAATGCTCGTTTCTTGCGAGCGAAAGCTCAACTTTATTTTATTAAACTTAATATTCCACATATAACGTACTCGCGCACACATGGGCCTTTGATTTTTATTTACTTTAATTACACAAAAAGAAAGAATAATACTAGCGAGATATTATCAAACCATTTTTTTTTTTTTTTTTTTTTTTTTTCATTCACGTATCCACTCACGTGACGACCACGCAAGTTGACGCGATTTATTAGTCAATTGCGTTCAAGAAACATTTATTTGACCATTAGGGAGAAATGCGAGATAAAGCTCAATTATTTCGCAAAATTGCGTCCAATGTATTTCGCCGCTTACGACACAGAAATAATTACAATTTCCATTTTATTATACAAAATTCATTGCGCATACACGAACGAACAACAGCTGAAAGCTCAAGCTAATGAACAGAAGTTTTCACGTCATGTCGTTTTTGAGATGCATCGTTGCATAAAGATATTGCAACAAAATACCTATTGCATTTTACTGATACTGACGATCACAGCGCATTTCTGACAATTTTACATTTCAACAATAATGAATTAATCAAGATTAATTCCTTTTTAATACACACACCACGGATTCTCGTATTTAATTTAATACGTAAATGTATTTCGAGATTTATTGCGTCATGCGATATGCACGATTGGATTTTGAAAGTTGAATATATAATATAATTTATGAGAAGTAAGACCATTGCGTGATAAAATTATATTCGATCATATTCAATTAAGGAAAGCAAAAAAAATTGCTTCAAATATCTAGTTTTCAATTACGAAAAAATATAACTGATGATAATAATGTGCATCATTATGTCAATTATATTTGAACGAAAAGATTGCCAGTACATACCATATTATGTTCCTACAATTTGCAGTAAATCATTGATAATTAAACGACATTATACTCTCGCGTAGATTAATAGAACATGAATGATCGTTTTTGGTAATTTTCCAAAAGCAACGCTTTTATTCGGCCATCTGATTGGATATTTTCTCATCTCTTGACTCATTTCTTATCTCTATATCATCCCTCCTCGAAGATCCGGAAATATCCATTTCCCTAGTTATCAATAGCCCTATTGCTGAAATTTTGGTTCCGTCCGATATCGGACACCGAAACCACACTGATAATAATAATAATAATTAATAATTAATAATAAAATAAAAGCCCAGGTAAGAAACTATAATGCACTATTCCTACACTAAAATATTAAACAAAAAAAAATCATTAAACAAGAAATAATAAATTAAATTATTAAACACAAGGATAAAAATTAAAATATATACTGAGATTAAGTTAAAATAAATAAAAGAAAATAACATTTCTAAATTTTACTAACAGTAAATTTACAATTGCGATAAAATTCTTGATTATATACAGTTTATGATCAATCGTATGATTGAAAGTTTATCGATCCTTAATTTAAAAATGAAAGAGTCTAATCGAATAAATCATATATTTTTTTATCGAACTCGTTATCGCAATTTCGTGGTATTATAATATATTCTAGTTATTATTGTTTGTAATTGTTTCACTATACGTTATATATGCCTAATTTGTTAGATATTCCTGGATGAGGCGTTCCAATTAACTCTAATTTCACCGATTTCACCGTAAGAATTCCGTATTCCACGAAGAATTTAAAATTAGTAATAGAAAAACTCTCAGTCTGTTGGCTCGATATAGTGTAGTGGTAAGGTCAGAATTTATATCTCTTGGTGCATTCGCGTGCATCTATCCTCAAATTTTAATTTGACCCATTGGCCCACTTTGTGATAAAAAATAGCGGCTAATTCAGTTAAATCGCTAAATATCGAATATATTGACTCACGAAATTGAAATTAAAGATTTATCCTTCTTGATATTCGTGATATTTCTACTTATTGTTAGAATGAATACATAATGCTCCAAGTCGTCGCACGAAAACGCGCGCAAAATTAACGCAAAATTCAAGGCAAAATTACTAATACATATCGAGATATTTTTATAATGTCAGTGATTTTATAATATCAGTGATGCGATGTGGCCGTTCCAGCAATTCTCCTTTATTTAATTTGTTTAAGAAATCTGCATTTTTATGACATTATTATTCTAGGATAAAAACAATAGAAACAATTTGTTTTTACATTATTCTTTAGTAAAGTAAAGTTGAAAGTTGGGAAATTCTCTTGACGGGGGAAATTAATACATATGTAGACTGGAAATGACTGCTCGTACTTTAACGTTATAAACGGGCAAATTCGCGAAAACGATTTTGTTAAAGGAAATTAGCGTGCCGGCGAGAGAAATTATGGCTCGGTAGTGTCGGAATCTGACACGATTCCGATTCGATGTCCGATACGAAAGTAACTTTGTCAACCACACGCGGTTACTGAAGTTGAAAACTCGTGCCATTCGATTAGTAGCAGTGAATTTTCAACGTAAAGCACTGCTATAATTTAAAAAGAATCATTACACATGTCTATAACGTGATTATCAAACGTTATCGCGATGGCTTGATATAATCGTTAAAATGAACCGCAAGTTTGCGTTCATATTTTTATATAAAAATCAAAGCACGTGTAATTTAATTCACTTACACTGTAGAAGAAAAAATGAAATTATATACTAAAATACATATTTAAAAAACATCCAATCAAGAGAAAGAGAGAGAGAGAGAGAGAGAGAGAGAGAGAGAGAGAGAGAGAGAGAGAGAGAGAGAGAGAGAGGAGGGAGGGAGGGAGGGAAAGAGATAAGAGAAAATGTGAATATTAAATTGACGATATAAATATCTCTTGACAACAATCTTCGCAATTCCATTTTTTCTTAAGATGCAAACAGCCGATGAGGTTTTAGGAGCACTGTCGTTCTATTTCGTATTGCTTCAAATGGATATAAAAAGAATAAAATATGCTTATCAGTGCAATCTCCTGAGAGTCGCATGTTACGACGAAACTGCTTGGATCTTTTTTATCTTGAAACAATCTTAAATACGTTTTATTTTAATATGATAAATATGACACTTGTATATGTATAATATGACGCTCCTGAATTTAACAAGATTTATCAAAGTGCAAAATCTTACGAGAATTGAAAAATAAATTTTTTCTTTGTAAATAACTCCTTCAAAAATAGATTGCTGAAGATCTTTTTAAATAAAGTAAGCTAATTTAAAAAAAAAAAAAAAAGACACATTACAGCAGATAACAAAGAAAGAGGAATGATATATGAAAATCTATGTTAAAGATAAGAAAAATAAAATTAACTCTTTTTATTATATTCTAATTATTATAATTTTACATATAAAGAAAAAGAGAGAAAAAGATTTTTTTTCTCATCATATATTCCTTTTGATATATTTCTTTTTTTTTTTTTTTTTTTTTTTTTTTTTTTGTAATGGCAAGATAAATCTTACATAGAAGAATGTCGGAGGATTCAAACATATAAGAGGAAAGAAAAGTATACTTTACGAATATCTATTTTACTCCCTAAAATATGTTTCGTGTTTGGAAAAATTCTAATTTGCATGGTTAAATTTTTGACGTTTCCAAAGGCGTATGACTGCATAAATACACTCGTAATACACGTGCGTTTGTCCTATCGATAAAAATTCATCGAACGAGATGGTAAATATAATATATATACCAGTCAAAATTCCTAAAGCATACGATAATAACGGAACGGTTGACGTTCATTCCCGCGCACATTGTGTACGTTACATCGTGATTTATGCTTGGATTTTCAGTAATTAATACGGCGCTCGCACGGTTGCTGCAAAAGCACCGTGTCAAGATGCATAAGCTGCATGTCAACGCTGTAAAAAGTTTGAAAATACAGCATTTTTCAAAATTACACCATTCAAAATTAATGGGAAACTTTATTATTTTAAATCTTATTAAACGCAACAAAACCAAAAAGAAATATCAAAGATAAGTAGGCACAATCGATACTCTTTAGATTATCATTTTAACATGGAATATTTTAAACAATGGTCAAGTTGCTCTTTTGACAGATTTTAAAAGTACAATTTGTATGTGCTTCGG
>NC_132980.1:4208571-4263571 GCF_047496725.1 Anoplolepis gracilipes | reverse complement strand
ACATGGTAATATTGTTGTCAAATTTGTTGTAGTTCCATTCGTTACATTAGAACTACTACTGGCTGAAATAGGTTGTTGTGCAGATTGCAATACAGAATGTCCGGCCAGACGAATAGTTTGCAGACCAGCAGATGTAGATACTTGAATTTGATGATGCGGAAAATTATGTTGATTTGATTGTAGGAGACTTTGCGTGGCATTTGTTTTAACTATAGCAACCGGTTTCCCTCCAATAGTGGATGTCTTTTTCACCATCGTTATTGGAGTAAGTTGCGGTTTCGCTTCCATCGCAACATAATCTCGATTTGTATTTGTTGTTATATTTGTTGACGTTGTCGATGAAGTTACAAGTGATGCGTCTCCCGAAATGGTAGTTTCAGTAGTAGAAACGGCTGGTGTTGTTATTGCGCTAACTGCTACTTCTACATTAGTATTAACAGAATGTTCAACGGAGCTGGGATGTTCATTAATAGTTTTTCCTTCAGTTTTACGTTGTTCTTTCCTAAATAAAATTTTATATATATAATAGCATATAATATTCTATATTATACCATAAAGCTTATACTAATGAAGAGACCTTGCTTATATGTCGAACATAGAAGGGTCTACTGAAGAAGAATCGACAAAGAGGATATATTCTATCTCTCTTTCTATAGTTCTCTATTCCGGGTTGCCCTTCGTGGAAGAAAAAAAAAAAAAAAAAAAAAAAAAAAAAACAGCTCGTTAGGAGGATGACAGTATCGATCTGTCATTGTTTATCATCCAATATTTTCTTCTTTCTCTGTCAATACTAGTTCAGTGCACCAGTGTCCCTCCATTAGTATAAGTTTTATGTATTATACACGCACGTATGCACGCACGCACGCATATATATATATATATATATATATATATATATATATAAATGTCAGATATTTACTTAGATACAATAGATTGCGCAGGTATATTAGTTGTCCGCCTTTCTTTTTTGAGAATTTCCTTAGAATTCGGAGATTGTTCCTTGTTCATATTGGTTGATTTAAGCATTGGTTGTAGCGCTTTGTTTCGTGACGTATTCCCAACGTTTTTTTTATTCTTTGCAATACCTTGCAACTGTTGATGAACCATTTCTAAAAAGTAAAAAAAAAATTTTATACAAATGAATTAAATATATAAATATACCAAAAATTTATATTTTAATTACAATAAACAATTAATAAAATAAGAACAAACCGAATTCAGATTCGGACCGCCCTCGATGAAGATAAAGCCATTCTTTTCGACGAGGATAATATCTAACACAAGGATCTGTTTCATAATGTAGTCTATCGAGGGCTCCTGACACTACAGAATGGAGATATCCTTCTTTTTCATCATTATCTTGAACTTTGAGATATTGTGAATCCTTCAATAACTGACAAATATCAGCTCGAGTTCCTTCACCATTAGGAAGTCGAGCGGTAGCATCCCTAACTAATGCTAAAATCGTTACGAAGTTTGGACGATCCTGCACCAGCAACGTATGTTCTCGTGCTTTAGATTGTCCTGAAGCTTAATTAACATAATAAAATTTAATTATAATTTTACATCTTTATATATATGCATATATACAAAATGAGAATACAGAGGAAAACATATGAAAGCCCTGAAAAACCTCAAAAAATATAAGTTTTTCAAAAGAAAAATCTAAGGCAAGATGGAGGAACGATTCGGCCACCTAAGTCAAGATATATTCATTTTTTTTCACTTATTTCATATTTTATATTAAAAAGTATCATGACAAACTTTAAAATATCTCAGGAAATTCTTAACCAAAAGAAGTTTTATTATAGTAGTTTGAAAAGTTCTCGAGGTAAGCTACAAGAATATGTAATTAAAAATAGGGTGTTCCATTTAAAAAATTGAAGGTGACCTTTAAGCAACTATTCAAGGTCAAAACAATGACATCTTATGTCCCTCTTGAAACCGTACTTTTATCGGAAATATTTTGCTGTAAAACTTATATTTTTTGAGATTTTTCAGGGTTTCCATACTTTTTCTTCACTTTATATATGTAATATATATAAAAATGTAATATTATATTTATTTCAATTTTATATATATATATATATATATATATATATATATAATTTAAATAAATATATATATGATCAATAATATAAATAAAAATATTTTTATAAAATATCAAACAAGTCTCTATTACTTTTTACATTATAATGCATAATTCATACCGATGTTGTGTTGATAAATTCCTTTCACTGGACCGACTACGGACGCATAACCGTGCATACGATAAGTAAATGCCTTGTGAGGTGCAGCATATCGCATACGTTCTTGTCTCCGAAATTCTTCTCGTTCTTCCGCCGTGGATGGGCGAACTTTCCATTCTGTAGGAAATAATGGACGAGGTGGTTCCGAATCAGGAGCAGTGGCTCCAGCATCTATACTGGTAGATTCCAATATGGGACTTGTGCTTCTACCACTTTGTGAGTTTCCACTTGTAATCGCATTATTATTCATGTTATTGCTTAAAGAAGTAAGCTGAGTCTGTTGTGGTTTTGTAGCCGTTACAGCACTGGCAGCTGAAGTGTATGGTGGTGTCAATACATCTCTATAGAAGTAAAATTATTTGTTGAATATAAAATTTATTTATATAATATAGAAATATACATATTTATATGTGTGTAAATATATAACTTGTCATATAAGCAAATGAATAAAAAAATTAGAGACGTAAACTGATAAGACAAAATCGAATGAGATGCTTATTTATGAGTGCCTAGTTAAATTTTATTTTATAATGTAGTAATCAAGGATTAAAAAAAGTTCATATGTATGATACGTACTTATACATAAGAAATTTTGTACATAAATCTTGCAATCGAGTGTCAGAGTCTCGTCCTGCACCAATCCATGCATATACACCTCGACCTTTATTTTCTAGATAGGGTACAAGCTCCTGATCTCGTTCTTGTCGTTGATCCAAATCTTGAGAATATGTCAATTCGCCGGCAAGAAACCCCAGAGCTAATGGTACTAACATGGGCCACGAAGATACCAAAGAATACCTACCAATATATAATACTAGTCATATAATTTGTTAATCACTTTTCTTAATTGTTGATATTGCAACAGAATTTTATTCAACATTACCAGTCATTCAAGGGTGAAATAGGATTGCTTTGCCACTGCATTATTGCCTCTTTCATCTCCGCTGTGCTCATGCGATATTCACCTTTAGATATAAAGGCATCTCGCAACAAAGAAAAGAAGCATGCATGCGTTTCTTGCATTAATTCTGCTCCGCTGTTATCTATAGTATTTTCGCTTGATGGTACAATTACTTCTTTTTCTGGTATCGAAATAACGCTCTCATTTTCACACCTAATATTGATTTAAATATTTATAATTATAATTTCAATTAATTGCAATTATATAATATTAACTATGTATAGAAATATGCTCACTTGACATCATTCAGTATATCAATTCCATCATCCAATTGAATTGGTAACTGTATCATATCAATACCATCTAAATCAAGCTCTTTTTTGGATTCATTTTCTTCCTCTTCTTCAGTTTCAGCTAATATATCTTCATTCATGCTCGAATTTAACTCCGTTTTAACTTCATCATATTCCATATCTTCAACTTCTTTCTTTATCTCTGCACTGATTATTACTGATTTGTTAGTTTTTGGAAACACTGGACTTCTATAAATAAAATTTTGAAAAAAATAAATAAAATATCATAGTTTTATATATTTATCTAACATAAATTGTAAATTATAATTACATTTTCTTTTTAATTATTTGATGTGGTTCATATGTCTCAACTGGCTCTGATTTTATAGGTGTCGTCATTCTATTATAATCCATATCAAGAACATTAGATTGCCTATTATCATCTGTAGTGTGAGAATAGTCGCTATTGTCACTTTCAAGTTTCACAGAATTGGAATTCGTAAATTTTATTGTGGGTGGACACAACGAATTTTGTTCCAGTTTGATTTTTTTCTTGGCAGATGCAATTTTCATGAAATTGCCAACTGAAAACTTGTGCTTTTGACCAATTTGCGATCTTTGGGTAAGATCGGCAAGCGCGATTCCTTGAGTGTTTAATTCTGGATGAACCTACATATATAATTAATTTTATTTAAATAAATGATTGTAGTACAAATAAAAACATATATAAAGAGAATAAAAGATTATACATACATCACGACGAGCCCGTCGTTTTTTATGTGCAGTTAACATGGCACGATAAGTTTCTTCTGTCTGTTCACGTACAAACAGTGATCTACTTGAAGCATATTCCATTCGTTGTAAAGTGGAAAATACAGGTCGAATTGTCTCGTCCTCGTAATTGAGTTGTAGACCTTTAACTGACAGTCCTTGAAAACTCATGGTAGAACGTCGCTTCCTTTTTTGTTTAGCCCCGGACGTTTGATAATATGGATAATTCTCTTCGTTCTCAGATGTCGTATCAGCAGACAATCTTGTGTTGGCCCCAAGTTCCGCTCGAACTGCATTTAGCTCCTCCATATAGCGCAGCTGGGTCTTCTCTTCAACTGTCATTCATTTGCCTTGCGTTAATATTGACTCCCGGAAGTTATTATATACTTCTCTGCCAAATGGCTGAAGTGTGGGAGAAATATAAACAGCCGGAAAATATTTGACTATATTTTACACATGGAATAAGCACTTACCCATTACTGGTTTTGGTTTGCGCCAATGAAATTTAGATATTGTTCGATTTGCTGGTTGATTAAAACCTTGTTTATATGCATTTGACAGTAAACTTTCTCGTGATTTAAGTAGTTGTTTTGCTAATTCATATGAACGTTTCTGTTCTTCAAACAATAATCTTTTTTTCTGCGCTTTACGAACTAAACAGCGTATTTTTTTAATATCAGGACGATAGTGACCAGCAGAAAGATGATTGTGAAATGTGTCTAGTGCTGTTACACCAAATCTACAAATATATTATCCAAAATGTTTTAATATTAAATTGTTTGAGGAAATTGTTATTTGTTATTTTGTAAAAAATATTTAACAGTTTCTACCTATTGTTTTCTCTGTTAAATAGCATTTGTAGTGATTTTTCCATTTGTGCCTCTATGTTGCAATCTTTGGGGAACGTAGGTAAAAGATTATATAATGTCTCTCTTTGACTTTCAGTAAGACATTCATTCCAAAAATATGGATAATCTAGCATTTCTTTAAAGATATTAAAGTATTCACAAAAATCTTGTGGTAATTTTACTTTAGTATTAGCAGCGACACAAGTTTCCCATCTCTAAAAATTAATTTGTTATGTATAATCAACTTTATTTCAATAAATTATTAAGCATAAGAAATATTATAAGATTTAAATCTTACCAAAGCATCAGGCAATTCTATGTTTACCATATATTCCGCATTTTCATTTTCATCTTCATCTTCTTCTGCAGAATTATGGCTTTCACTACTGCTCGTAGCATGATCTGCACTATCTTCCTCACTATCTGTTGTTGTACTGCTGCCACTCATAGTACTACTGCTACTATCAGTCCTAGAATCATGCGTGGAAGCTTCATCTTCTTCTTCTTCTGCACCACTATCTTCACCAGCTGAACATTCATCTATCTACAAGTATACTGCTTAATTTATGATAATGATAAATATATATACATATATATATATTTATGTTTTTTTTTAAGTAACAAAACAATTTCACATCAAATGAGAAAAAACAAAAATTTTAATATTTTTTGTAATATATCTCTTCTTAATAATTGTCCCTTACAAGCTTTTCCTCTATTATGTTGCATTATCAACTGCTATTAACAAGGATGTAATCTATATAAGTGGTTATAAAGTATAGTGTCTAATATAAATAAATGTAATCAATATTATTAAAAATATGTGCAGAACTTTGAAAAAGAAAGAATTGAAAGCATAATGCAACATATGGAACTATATAATGTATTCATATTAGAAAGTAATTACACAGCATTGATTTTTCACGCAGCATACACACACACACACACGCGCGCGCACACAAGATTAATAAAGACCAACCTCCATTTCTATGAACGTCTAATTTTGTATAAACCTCTTTTTGTGATGATTTGTATTATTTGCTAAGATAACAAATTCTTATATCTTTAATATATAATATGTAACCCCACTGGAAAAAATCGTCTAGATACTTTCTTGCTTGTGTCACTGACGAGATACTAGTAGAGAGAAACTTGAAAGGTGCCATGCTGCCAACTCTATGAAGATAGCCAACCAAAGTTAATTTTTCGAACATTAATTGTAATCAATTGTTGGTTGTTTGTTGATTATTGTTAGCTTGATTTTGATGTTTGTTGATTATTAGTTTTATTGTTATTAACGAAATAAATATCAGTGTGAAGTTAACCTATCTAATAAAAATTTTTAATAATTTTTTAATTAATTATCGATAGAAAATCGATTGATCATAATCATAATCATGTCTTTAAGAATGATTGTTGGCAGATTAATTATTAATTAAAGCAAAATAATTTTCAAAAGCTCATACTGCGCATGCGCAACTTTCAACCGCAAAGTTGGCTCTCTAGAAATATATTATTTTCCATGGCAGAGAGAGAGAGAGAGAGAGAGAGAGAGAGAGAGAGAGAGAGAGAGAAAGAGAGAGAGAGAGAGAGAGAGAGAGAAAGAGATTGATTGATTGATTGATCTTTATTAGCTTTCTCAGCTATTTGTAGTACATAAAATTACATATTTAAATTACATTATTATATATTCCTTTAACCTACGCTTAAATGATTCAATTTTTTCATTACTCTTTGTTTCGGCTATGGTAACGCGTTATACATTTTCACTCCTTCGTAGAACATACTCTTTTGCGCGTTTCTTGTTCTACGAAGTTGTATTGCAATGTCCCCGGCTTGTCGTGTTTGTCTTTCACTCTCATTTCCTACTATTTCTATTCTATTTCTTAATTGATTTGGTAACATATTCTTTAAAATCTTAAAAATAAATATGCACACGTTAAGGCACAATTCCACGCAGCGAGTAAAAGCTGACGTTTTACCCCCATTCCATCAATTTTGGCCAGAATGACGAATCTAGCGAATAAACGCTCAAAGTTCGACACAGTCCAACTTTTAGCGAATTGAAGCAACGCTGAAGTTTAAATTATTTTACATAATTAAAAGTGTATAAAAGAAGAAATTATGGCTGAAGGGTTTAATCAATTGACAGCACCCGAAAATATGGACAAAGTTAGTATATATTATATACATACAGTATTTTTTAATTTATATACATACAGTAAATTTAAAAAATTTTAAAATTTTAAAAAATCGGAGCTACCCAAAACCTTTTCTTCTTATATTTATTTCTTTTTTTTTTCATAAACACATCGCAGCAACTGCAGCAGCTATACGCTGTCTTCTAATTTCAGTTATAACCGCTACTGTATGTCTATATTTTACGTACTCGACGTATTGATTATATTCTAACTTCATTTTTGCGGTTATATCAGTAATTGTCGTTTTAAACGCTGCTTTGCTTTGTGATGAAATGGGGGGTAAAACGCCAGCTTTTATTCGCTCCATGAAAAAAACAGAGGCGATAGCGAACAGCTTTTTAACGCTGCTTTGCGATGGAGTGGGGGTAAAACGCTAGCTTTTACTCACTGCGTGAAATTGTGCCTTTATAATATAGCCTCTGGGTGCATTATGCCATATGAACGCTCACGCGCTGTAAGCGCTCACGCTTATAAGTGCTATTTTCAATCGTTCCGTTTGCTGCTTAAACGCTTAAAATTGCAAACGGAAAGTTGTTCCTTTTGGGTGCATGAGCATCGTGAACATGTCAAAATGGCGGAAAAACAGACTGTTCTTTTGTGTTCGCTAATTGTAATAATGTTCGAAATATTGTTTGATGACGATGGAGATTCTTTAAAACTTAATACAGAAGTAGAAAACATTCTTTTAATTCTTAATAAATATCGCGAGAAAACTACAATATTACGTCTAAAGAATTACGTAGAAAAGATTTTACCATTATATACCGATGTACAATTTAAATCACATTTCAATTATTAATCATATATTAATCATATATTAATCATACATTAATCACATTACAATTTAAATCGATTTTTCTATTCATCATGCGATATCACAGGTGCGTTCCATATGAACGCTCACGCGCTGTAAGTGCTCACGCTTTTGCTGCCCTACCTCGATGAAATAAGCATTTGTGAGCACGAGTTATGACGTCACAGTGACGTCATTAATGCGTTTATAAGCGCTTATAACTCTAAATGGAACAGCGTAAGCAATGCTTATAAGCGCTTTAAGCGTGTAAGCGTCCAAAAGGAACGCACCCTCTGTCTTACGGACATGAACTGCAACGTTTGCAGCATGTGTTCCACTTTGGTATACCTATCACATTGCAATATAACTCTCACACTCGATTTTGCGCTATCTGCAATTTATCCAGCTGTGTTTCCCCCATCTATTAACAACGTTGCGCAGTACTCAAAGTGAAGCGCTATAATTGATTTATATAAAATGCACCTGGTATACATTGATATAAATTTACCTATTCTATTTAAAAAAACTTATTATTTTTTCTATTTTTTTTAACATATAATCACAGTGGTCTTTAAATCGGAGTCTATCATCAATAATTATACCCAAGTATTTAATTGTTTCTACTCGCTCTATCTCAGTTCCATCCAAACATTTCAACGCAATATTTCCTTTCAGTTCTTTCCTTATACTCCTAACTATCATGGGGTGGGAGTCTATTGACCACATCGCAAGTTGGTCAGTTTAAAATGAGGCTCTCTGATTGGTTAATCGTTGCTGATAACCCTAGGCATCGGTCGATATAAGTGGCTGTGGTCAATCGTGACGTGGTCAAACGGGACGCTCCCACTATCATGTATTTAGTTTTTTCTGCGTTCATTTTCAATTTATTTACATTCATCCATTTGTCTACTATTCTAAATGCCATATTCATTTTATTCTCTAATTTCGCACTGCTTACTCCATTTACATATATTAATGTATCATCTGCAAACATTTTTATACTACATTTTTCCGGGCAGACTTTAACTATATCATTTATATATACAATAAATAATAAAGGCCCTAAAACTGACCCTTGTGGCACACCGTATTCTGTGTCAATCAGTTTTGACCATTTATTATTGAAACGGACCTGTTGTGTCCTATTATTTAAATACGATTTTAATCATTTTAGTACCATTCCTCTAATTCCGTATTGATATAATTTCTCTATTAATCTTTCTCTATCTATTGTTTCGAATGCTCGTTTAAGATCCATAAATATTACCCCTACCATTTTTCCCTCACTAACTATCAATTTCCATTCGTCGATGACAGTTTGAATCGCCGTTTCACACGAATACTGTCTTCTAAAGCCCGATTGATGTTCCGTTATAATATCATTAGATTCAAGGTACATTTCAATTTGTTTTTTTATTACTAATTCTAATACTTTTTCGAAATTTGGTAACATATTAATAGGCCTATATTTACTTGCTTTTTTAGCTTTTTCTATTTTTGGTATAGATATTATTGTCGATGTTTTGCAACTCTCTGGAAAACAACCTTCTCTCAAAGAATTATTTATCAGATCAAACTCTTCTATTGTATTATTACGCAAGATGTTACTTTAAGTATGTCAGTAGTTATTCCCTCTTTCGTACCTCTTTTTTTTGGCATGCCCGTAACAATTTCCTCTAAATCCTCCATTTTAATCATTTTAAACTTTTCTATAATATTATAATTGTTTTCAATAACATAAATATTTTACATTGAAACTTCCATACAGTACTGTCGGCCTGGTAGTTTCTATGCTCTCAAGTTTGGTTATATTTTTTTATGGGGACGGAGCTTCGCCCTATGCACTTCCACCTAAGCATGTACTTTGTAATGCATATACGATTCCACATGGGTTTGCAACTTGCATAGCAACATAAAAAGGATTTATTAAAATTAAAAAGGATTTATTTAAAATTTTGTGTAAGTTACTAAAACGCATGCGCGTATGACCGCAGCGCACGTCCATGTCACTATACGTCGCCCATCGTCATTTTACCGCACATGATTTTTTTCATTTTTCGGATAAACTATGGAGATCACCAAACGTTGTAAAGAATTTATTCGTGACGACCTAACGATTCTGCATAACGATTTCGAATAAGCTCTTGTTTAACTCGATTGGACGAAAAATAAAAATGTTCGGCTAACTTTACTTCAAAATTTTAATTAATTAATTAAAAAAAACAATGAATGACCAAACGTTTTAATTAGATGACCAATCATCACCAACGATGACCAAACGATTAGTTAATTTTAATTATAAAAAACTCAAAGTGATTTAGCTAACTGTACGGAGCTCCCTTAATCCGAGGTATGTCCATCGGATGTATTTCTAGGGATTTTTAGATATCCAAAGTTCATTTGTGTAAAACCCGAGGATGTATTTGGGATATACTGAGGATGCCAAATGTTCGCTCATTAAATATCTGTATGAAATCCAAAAATGGATAGCCTTAGGATATTCTTATATAATAGATAATATAATTCGATTCCAACAATGTCCACTGGATGTTTCTAAATGCTTTTTTTGCTATTCTATAGGTTAATCAATATGCACTAATAGTGAATTCGATTGGATACATTAGTGCGCACTGAGTGCACATAAAGGTATGTATTATCGCACACAATTTCACAATGATAAGTAATTATAAAAGTAAAATAATAAATAGTACGAGCTATTATTTTATCATTATGTATATTCAACAACAATAATAATAGCTTTTACTAAATAATTATGTTACTTTTGTATAATTGCTTTTATGTTATTGTAAAATTGTTGTGTGCGATAAACCTTTATATGTATGCATTCAGTGCGCACTAGTGCATCCAATCGAATTCGCTATAATTGAATATATATATATATATATATATATATATATATATATATATATATATAATAGCGGGTAAGGCATATTTTAAGTGCCTACCTAAAATATCTTGGAAAACAAACACATTATTCGACAAATATATCTGATAAAAGTTAATTGTTTCATTTTAAGTAAATATATATATTAGGCATTTAAAATAAGTCACCAGATATAAAAGAAAAATGATCAGCTTAATAAAGATTCTAAAAATAAAAGTTGACAAAAAATAAAATATATTAAAATAAAATGTATTTTATTTTTTAATATAGATATAAAATAAAGTTGACAAATAAATAAATAAATAAGTAAATAAAATAAGTATATATATATATATATATATATGTGTGTGTGTGTGTGTGTGTGTGTGTGTGTGTGTGTGTGTGTGTGTGTGTATATGACAATTAGAAATATCTTCAGGTAATCCTCAGGTAAATTTAGTTTCAATTACAGCACATATTTAAGATAATTCCGATCAAATAAGGATATTCTACGGAGATCTTATGCTATATGAGATTAGATATCCACAAAACGTCCAATACTGGACATTCTATGGATATCTAAATATTATCCAGTGATGGATGTCTCAAATTGGATATATGGATTTATGTCCATGGACATATGGATGTAAAATGGATATAAAATGAACATCCACAGGACATTCTGTGCTATGTGGGTCTTAACCACGCATGATCTGTTATTTTAGGTTTATGCACTTACTTGTACTTGAACGTTATTATTAGCAAAACATAAATCTATAATTGTTTGACTGTAACTCTCGTCGGTTTATTAACATACTGTTTCATACCTAAACTTGCCATTACCGTTTACAACTTTTTAGAATAAAACAAATCAATCATGAAATCTATATTAAAGTCTTCCCTTATCATGCAGTCTCCTTTTATTACTAATTCCTCTACTATATCTTCAAGAAACCTCACAAAATCACCGTGCGATGCACTCGGTGAATGAATATATTACCATTACCACACCTTTATATATACAATTTCTTTTTTATCTCTATTGTAACACACCAACAGTTCGACACTATTTTTTTTACCAATACTATTTCATATTTAATATTGTCTCTTACATATATAATTGCTCCTCCTGCATTTTCTGCGTCACATCTAATTATAGAATAACCTGGCACGTTCACTTCACTATCTTCAATTTCATCCATCAGCCTAGATTCTGACAGTGCTATGATTGCTGGATTTACTTTCTTCATAATCTGATGTTGTATCTCATTCTTATGTGCTGTCAAACTATGCGCATTTGTATATAATATCAGCTCCTCTTCTTTCTGTAACTGCTACTTGTTGTCCTCCCAGCCAGCTCTCTTTTTCTCCTCTTGTATCACTCTTTTATATGTCGGACATTCTGGATCAAGTGCGTCATGCTCATCACTTATCTTCAAATTGTATGTTTGAATTTTAAACATACAGTTTACGCATTTTTTCTTAGTTACCTTACATTCAATTGCTTTATGATTTCCTGCACATTTGTGGCATGTCTCATCTCTTGTACAATTTTTTGCAATATGATAATAACCCCAGCATTTAAAACATTTTGACATTAATATGATTAAATACAGAACACTTTTTCCATCCTACACTTATTTTTCCTTTATTTAACAGTAACTTATGGGTTTTCTCATCTGTTTCAATTATTATGACGCTTTCTTCTCTTTCTCTTCTTCCTGATTGATTACTGTAGTTTTTTTCTTCTTGATTATTTTCTTTATTATTCGTATCTATATTTTCTTTATTATTCGTATCTATATTTTCTTTATTATTCGTATCTATATATCGTATTCTGAAATTCCTTATTTACTGCAACTTTATTTTGCTTCTTGATTGTATCTATTAACTCATTGTCATTCAATTTTATGTCTTCTTCATCGATATTGACTATTTTTATTTTAGGTTTCATTTGCGGCGACTCAGTAACTTTGAAATTTTCATCCAACTTAGCTTGTACTACGATCTTTAATTTTTCCATTTCTTCTCCAGTTTTACAACCTAAGATTACTGTTCCCTTACTTCCTTTTCGTAGTTTCGTTATTCCTATTGCCATATTTTTGATGTCTACCTTTTCTTTTATCAATCTTTTGGTAGCTTCACTCTCCTGTTCCACTTTAGGTTTAATAATTATAACATTTTCTTTTTTCTTCTCTTTAGCTGCTTTACTATATAGCTTCTATGTGTTCCATCTGATGGACCAGACATCCCTTCTTGTATCATTTTTCTTAAATCTTTCAGTATTTCTTGTTTAACATTTTCCATTTCTTCTTGAACTACTTTTTTAATCATCTTTTCACATACTGTCTCATCTTTCATTTCTTTCACTGCTCTTACAAGCCAATCTATTTTTATATCAATATTCGATGATCCACTCGTGCCTACTGCCCTGCTTCCACTATTTGGTGTCACAATCGATCCTGTCGTCGATGTTGACATCTTCTTCATGTCTTCCTCCCTATCGTTTTCAATTTTAAATTTCTCAAATGGGCCTTGACACGGCACTAATTCATGGTTTTTATCATAAACTTTATATTTACTCAAACATCCTGGATGATAAAAAAGTTTATTGCATGACTTGCATGTCTACTACTTGGTTTCTTTATTGCCTTCTTACGATGCCGAACATCGATATTCCTCATATTCATCATTTATATCGATAATTATCGACCGAAACGCTAAAATCAGCGTAGACGGTCAATTACCTTCGTATTCATTTCGTGTTCCACACGTCAGCATTTTTGTGTCCACCATTAATGTCTACCTGTTGAGACCTCGATACCTCCGGCAGAAAAATGTAGCTCTTGCACTCACAAATTAACACATCCCGACTAGATAACACTCATGATTAATCCCGATCTATGCAACTATGATTTTAAGAACTTTTGATCACTCTCCCTGCGAGAGAGAGAGAGAGAGAGAGAGAGAGAGAGAGGGGGGGGGAATAAATTTTATCAATTTATTAAATATAATTATAAAATTATTCTTGTAGCCAAATTATAAACAGCGTGCGTGTACTATTCTCAAAATGGCGACAGGTCATGTGACCAGGCAACATCATTTTCGAACATTTAGTAACAGTGGAGTAAAATTAAAAGGTGTTTGTGAGTTATGGCGGCAAAAAAAGTAACTTATAATACAAAAAAGGGTTTTCGTTATACACCTGGACGTCCTTGTAGGAGAGCAGTATTAAGAAAAGAAAGATATTGAATCAAGAGTTGGAACAAGACCGAGAGCGTCAGCGCTTCTGCAAATTGGAATCGTCGAGTGAAAAATACGATATAGAGGTATCTCCGATTTTTGAATATCAATTTATTGATTTTGTCACAGTTTTCACAACCTTATCACAAATATTAGTGTGTAAACAATGTGAAACAAACGTAACTTTCAAAGATACAAGCAAGCTTAAGTTATGTAAGAAACTTTATCGGTAACTCAGGTGAAGGATTCTTTCAATAAAGTCACTTGTAATTGCTCACTAATTTCACAGTTTAATTTTCGGAAGACTTGTACAATGTGACCAGAAGACTTTTCTCAGAGTCTCCGCTCCCTTTCTTTACGTGCTTTTATTCTTATGCTTATCGGTGCCACATAATCGAGTTATTGGGCGCTCGCTAATAACCGATCAACACGTCGTTGATAATCCTTATCACGCAAGCTCTTGCCTAAGCGATTTATCTCCTGGTCTATCGGCTGCTTTATATTTACAGCGATCACAATCTTCGATACCTATACCGCCGGTATTTATAGTCCGTTCTTATATGTATATAAGATCATCTTAAGACATGTTTTTAGTCAACTTAAGACTACGTTCAGCCAATCAGATGGCCGAATAGAATTTTAAGACCTTACTTAAGACGAGCGTGAACAGTCAATAGTACTAAATTGCACGAATAGTGTCGCCCCAAACGTACCCTATATCTAATATCTATGGTGGTGATAGCACAGAGGCCGGTATTCATAGTCCGATCTTATATTTAAGGTCGTGTTAAGATCTCATTCAACCAATAAAATGATGCTATGCGGCTACTTCATTAGTTGAACGGTATCTTAAGACGATCTTAAATATAAGAACGGACTATATGAATACCGGCCATAAAATACTGGAAATATATAAACTCGTTTTTACAGTGGAACATTAAAATTGCACTCGCTGCGCACGAGTGTTGCACCAGTTTCCCAGTAGAAAACGCTATTAATCTTACAGTCCGGCCATTATGGCTAGTATTTATACTCCGATCTTATATTTAAGATCATCTTAAGATCTCGTTCAACTAATAAAATAATGCTATGCGGCCATTTCATTGGTTGAACGGAATTATGTTATAATTAATATTGTATAAGGTTTAGAGTCTTTATCGTTGTTTTTCTCGAAAACTATCACTCGTATAATAAAAATGGATAAAATATAAAATGTGTATTTCGAAGAGACCTACAATTTTTATTTGAAACATTTTTTAAATTTTCAGTAATTGATAAAATAATTGCAAAAAACGTCAATTTAAAAAAATTTTTATAACTTTTTAGTAAATAACGAGCGAAGGTTAAAACCTTTTAAGCGTTACTCAGGACAGTGATCTTGACAACATATGTCAAGGTCATTGGCTTCTGAAAGGGGTGATCTTATGTGAATATTTACCAAAGTTTTTATTAGGTATTCTAATTTTACATTGATATTTATTGTTAATAACACTTTGAGATGCTATTTATACGGCTAATTGAAAGAAAAGCCAGCGTTTTACCCCCACTCTACCAATTTTCGTCAAAAATGCCAAAGTGACTATTTAAATATAATAGTTTAAATATAACAGTAGATACAGCGAAGGCACACTCAAAGTTTGACATTGTTCAACTATCAACGAAGCAACGCTGAAAGTTAAAGAAGAAAGAAAATAGCAATTGATACTCAAAAGTGTTATTATACAAGAGTTATTTTAGTTACATATATTTTAAAGAAAAACGATAGATGATGAATGATGGAACGATGGGCAGTCCTTTACCAGAATATAGATAATAAAAAAAAGATGATAAATAATCCTTCAATATTAACTTCGAAATCGACGCAAAGAATAAACTATGTTTATCATTATTTTGAAAAATGAATGCTACCAAAGTACTTTTTTTCCGATATGTTCTTTTTTTATTTAATAAAAGCATTACAGCAATTGCAGCAGCTATGCAACGTCTTTTAATTTCTGCAGCACTGGTAATTGTTACGTTCAATGTTTTTATTATAGATATCCATTGTTATATTTGATTAATGATTATATTTAATTAACTTTCACTCTAAATGACACCTTGCAAAACATTGTTAAAAAGTCAGCGAAGACAGCATTAGGAAGTGTTTAGTTACAGCTTTTTTAAACGCTACTTTTCATTGCAGTAGAGTGGGGGGGGGGGGTAAAACTCTGGCTTTTCTTAGCCGTATAAAATGGCATCTTTTAAGCTAATAACTAACAAATGCCAAAATCAGGTTAACAATAACCAACAAACAATCAATAATTGATTACTATTAAAAGTTTGTAAAATTAACTTTAACTGGCTATTTTCACAGAGCTCATGCCGCTGTTTTTCTTGAGATGCTTTTTCTCTGCGGTATAGTGGCACTAATTCACTGAGTCCATTTTAAAACCGGCGGAATTACATGACCGGATCCAATCAATGTCATGGTAAAACAATAATGGTTCCTGTCCGTGCTAGATCCATAATTGTAGATCTCAAAATAAGTATCAAACATTATGGGTTTATTAGTATGTTTTATTATACTATATTAACTGCGCGTGGTCTTTTTTTCACTTTAGTATATATAATGGAGTAATATATGTGTGTATATGCATATATATACACATATATGTATATTTTTTTTCAATTTAGTATATGTTATAGAATACATATATATTTTTTATTAAGAGGTTTTTATTGAAATTATTAAAAAATTATATTGTGTGTATTTAATATATAAAATAAAATATAATTTCTAATTTATATAAATATATACAAAATATAACTTTTCAATAATTTCAATAAAATATTTAATTATATGTATATAATAAGAAAGATAAATTTCCATTCAGATAAATATATCTACAATGATTTTAAGCAAAATTGCATTGATTGTATTTAAACTTATTGAAATAAAAGATTTAGTCGAAATTACAAAAAATACTCGATATACATATATATTATATACACCAATCCAGTTAATACAGATTTTGTCGAGTAATCTGCTACATAAATAAAAGATTAAAGATTTGATGTCAGTTCTGATATACATATATAATGTTAGCAGAAAGCGAACAGAAATATAACAAAACTTGCTAACATAATTAGTTAACAGGTGGCAGAAATCGACTCTGCTGATATAACTTAGGCAGCAGATTGACGACAAAAACTGAGTAAGATTTGCATGCACGTAATTTGATAGCAAATTGGTAGCAGAAATCGAGCAAAATATGTAATTTTAGTTTATTTGTTTATCGCTATGTTATTGACTTTTCTATACGCGTATTGAAGTTCATAAGCGTTAACATATAAAGTCATATAAAGTCTGCAAAATGTGGCTAATAAGATTGTAACAACTATTTTTCTATCAGTTCAATTTCAGATAATTAATTTCTAACAATTGCCATATAGATATTCAAATATATTAAACTGATCTTTGGACAATTGATATTAATAATAAATGTGTTTAAATAAATAAAAAAAATTATTTGTTTATTATCTATTTAAATATAAAATAAGAGTCTAATTTAATATTAACTATATAAAATATTTAAATATATATATATATATATATATATATATATATATATATATATATATATATATATATATATATATATATAATACACATAACGACAGGACGGCTTTTACTATTTCAGAGTGTGCCACACGCTGACAAGTTTTCTTGGATTTTGAAGTACTGAAAACCAATGCAATCTTTCTGTTGAACCTCTCACTCCTTTTCCAAGTGCTACTTTGCCGATGGAGATATTGGCAGAGTTTTTATATGAATTAATAGAATCCTCGCTATCACTTGCATGATCAACAGTATTGGTGTGTGATCCTTCCGGTAATATCTATAATTTTTGGAAACTGAAACAGCTTTCGTATTAAACATGAATGGTTTAAAAGTTTCCATCCTGACCAAAAAGCACGACTTTTTAGGACAAAATAAAATTTATTTTTTACGTAATCTCCTTTTAACTCGACTTTATTTTTTTAGATCTTTCAAGCCCTATCTATAATAAGAAGTAAAAATAGGAGTAGGAGTAAGAATAAGAAAATAAAATTATTTTATTCGCTCATACGCTCACTCCAGCTCCTTACGCCGCTCTTACTACTTTACTCCAAGCTCACTTTCACGTATTATAGACTATTGTAGATAGGCCTTCATACCTTAAATAAAAAAACTTTTGTCCAAACTAAAAAAATAGTCATTTACAATACTTTGCACTTCAGAATTCGATGAAAATTTCTTCCCGCCGAGTCATTGTTTCAAATTCGAAAACAAAAAGAAGTCGCACGGAGCTAAATCCCTGCCGGAAACTTTTCAAACCATCCACGTAATGTTACAAAAAAAATTCTTACTCTACAGTACTTAAAACAGGAAATCACTTTAAAATTTGCGAATTTTGTCGATTTTTAAGAGGCTATTTCTTTGCTTCGGATAATTTTTCTGGATGTATTTTAAAGAGTGAAGTCTTGATTTTGTATAAAATGACTAAAATGACATTTTCTGTTCTAAACTGTCTATTTTATGAAAACGAAAATTATATTATACAAAACTTCTTTTCACGACTGTGTCATTTTGTGATCTTCCATTGAAAAAGCAGGGATGAAGCAAAAATCGTCAAAAGTGTTTAAAACTGAGAGTTGTTCTTTTAAAATGAGATCGAAAACATTGATCTATCTTTAGGAGTTTATCAGCTATCGGACTCACTCTTATATGTTGTGACATTTTGAATGGAGTACTGCCGAGACTTGTATTACTCGATTTGCAACGAAAGGTTGTTCGAACAGTTTGCTCATCAAGATATACGTATATGAATGTCAGTAAAATATATATGGGAGATAATTGTACATGATTATTTGCTGAAAAGATAGTAATACCTCATTTTGAATTAATAGTACGAACACATACAAAACAAATACATTCAGATATTCAAATACTGAGCATTAATTGATCCATAAGCTTAGAATAAAAATTATTCAAAAAAACAATGTCACATAATTCACACACTCCTAACATATACATATACTATACACATATCATATAGAAACTTCGATTGAATAACCTTTTTATGTACATTAATTAAAGTAAATATAGAGAATATTATCAAAATTTTGCAAAATGTAGAAATAATTTTGGAGTCCGATATAGTTTAGCTCTTAGACATGGTAAATCAATGTTTCTGAGGCCAAAAAGATTTCTGATCTCAAAGCTTATGTGGTGACATTTTTTGACCCATCTCTGTATTTTTGTGACTATAAAGAACACAAAATTGTGAAATTTCCAGAATTTTTATATGATGTGATTTTAATCCTCATAAAGCAGGCAGTTTAAGCAAAAAAGTTGGCATAATCACATTTTAAAGTGAGATTTAATTCTTTAAAACGACCAATCTCAAAATTCCAAAAATTGTCCTACAATACTCTAAGTAAATTTTTTAAAAGTCGACAAAATTTTCAAGTTTTAAAGTAATCTTTTTTTAATTATTTTGATAAGTAATTTATGTGATACATGTATATATAGACGTAAGTACACAAAATAATAAATATATATCTCCATTTAAATTTGGGATAACTGTTGGAAACTTTTATATACAATAATCTTACCTTGTTGCAAAGCACGATTAGAAACTGGACTGTATCAAGTTGAGTAATTGGCAGATCAAACGTCAAAGTCTCATTAAATTCAGGTTGCACAACGGAGCTTAAGAATTTAGTTTTCTTCTTTTTTATCTTTTTCCCTGTCTTTCCATTCAACATTAAAACTCTAATGTACGGATCTACAATAGACATTTATTTATTAACAAATATGTTGTAAAGCAAAATATTAATAATAGAGAAAAATTTTCTGAATGACACCATTTTCAAAAAAAAAGGATTAGATATATATTTCAAATAACCATTAAAGACAATATATTTTAAATATGCCACTATAAATATAAGTATTTTCTTTTCTTTTCAAATGTTTTGGAAAATTTTTACTAACTCCTACATATAAAAAAAGAAATTATATGCAATCAATGCCATTTAGACAACAAGTAAAATTCTCCTAAATCGCATTATAGGTCGCCGAAATCACACCCACATATTGCATACTAAAAAAAAAAATATTTTGCTAGAGGCAGAAAGTAAAATTATTTTTTATAGACTGTTATTGTATTTACTAAAATTATAGTTTATCATAGTTTAATTTTAAAAATATTATAGGCTTTTATCAAGCTATTTAATTACTTCACATAAATTAAAGTACTCAAATTTATTTTTTTAAATTCTAGTATATGATTTCATGTGTGAAAGAAGTGAGAGGATGTGGATGTAAGTCGGGGTGTATGAGTGGGTGTTCATAGTTTCCATAATATATAATTTACCGTACTATTTTTCACTATACAATTTTTACATAACCTACAAAATTATTTTTTTCTTATTCATCTCAATAATAACGTAATCATATTTAAAGAGTAATTTTTTAAAGATTTTTTTAAGAGGTATTTTTTTTTTTATTTTTTTTTTACTCTTTGTATTATTTTATTTATATTTTTTTATTTATTCCATTTAATATTGCTCTTCTTTTTAGTACTGAAAAAAACTGAAATCTTACAATTCTATTATATACAATCGTACCAATACGATTTAAGTAATAGCATAATGTGATTTTGGAAATTTTGCGATTTTTAATTTTTTAATTTCTAATCTTACCCCATACACACAAGCTATATAATAAATTGATGAAATTAATATATTAAATACTTCTTAAAAATATGCAATATTGGTATAAATAATTAGAATTAATATAGTAAATTTTACTTGTGTGAGTTTTCTATTTTCTCACAAAAACGGAAAAAAAATAGTTTCAAAAACGTAATTTTTTTTAAAACTCATAATACATTTGATAATAACAAATAATTTGAAATTAGAATAGAAACATTATGGATGCCTCAATTCTAGTTTAAATTGTAATTTAAATTATATCCAGATCGATTCAATCTAGGTGAGATTTATAATAATAGATGCATTTATAGGTAGTAGCGTTATCCTAAAGTCGGTGCCAATTTTTTAGGCAATTTTTCCTTATTAACTTACTAAATTTATTTAAATTAGATATCACTGGTGTAAATTTGATGTTGCGCAATTTCATGATATTAATAGTCAGCCTCTGTGCGGTGGGCAAATAGCTTATGGCTAATAAAATATTACCAAACTCCTAAAAAATATATACAATAGTTATTCGCAGTATGAACAAGAGTACTATTACATAAATATATATATATATATATATATATATATATATATATATATATATATATATATATACAGGGTGTATTGTATTAAACATATATGGAGCATACCATGAAATACGGGGGAACAATCCAAATCGAAAAGTCCTGTACTATTTTTTGATCTGAGCTTTCTGTTCGTTTTTATAAAATGTTAAAGTTAAAAGTTAACTAATCAGCGTCTGGCTATAGCGGAAACGCCGACTCGCCGCCCGACCTTCTTCACTTTCCGCTATCTCTCCGCTATAGCTAGACGCTGATTAGTTAACTTTAACACTTTATAAAAACAAATAGATAGCTCAGATCAAAAAATGCTACAGAACTTTTCGATTGGATTGTTCTCCTGTATCTCATGGTATGCTTCATGTTTAATACGATACACCCGGTATATATAAGTAATGTATATTAATATAATAAAGGGGGGTAAGGAGGGGTTTATTAAATTCTCAAAATAAGAATAAAAATCTTGGTAAATACACCAAGAAAAATATGTGCACTTATTAATTTCGCAGAAAAAATTATTTTCTACGAAATCGACGCATTAACATTCGCGTTTGGCTCTTATTTGTCAAGTTTATATAGTTGCTTGTTAAATATAATAAATATTATATAATAATATAATAAGTACACACAGGGATAAGAATGCTTAAGGATGTTTAGTACCTATTTTTAAAAATATAGGAATTTAATAAAATTTGCACAGATTTTGATACATGTTCAGAGACTTATAAAAAACCTAGAGTTGATTTACTGAAGCAATCAAAAGTTATAAGGATTTTAATTTGCAATGAATTTACCCGTCGATATTATTATAAATATAATTATTTTGTGGATCTAATTATAAGTAAAAGTACAGTCGAACCTTTTATCCTACGACCCTTTTATGCTACGAAACCTCTTATCCTACGACAAAAAATCCTCTCATGCTACGACCGCGAAAGGGGAATTATACCCTCATTCTCAAATTTTTGTCGTAGGATCAGAGGTTTAAGGGGAAGATTCCGGACCGAAAATGTCGTAGGATAAGAGGTCCGACTGTATTAATATAATTATAAATATAATTATTTATATAAATAAGTATAAATATAATTATTTCTGTCCTTTTTAGCCTACGATTACAGATTTTCTATCTTATAAAAAACCTATGATCGTGTTGATTTAAGAGCTAAAATAGATAGAAATAATAATAGGAATTTATTCAAAATTTGCAAAAGTATAGTTTAAATATAGAGGAAATATTTGATCACATAATTTTGGTCAAGTACTGACTAGTTCAAAAGATATTGAATATAATTTTCTCAATTTCGTCCTATTATCCGAGATGACATATTATTTATTGTGAAAACGTGGCAACATACCATTCAGCTGAGCCTTCTTTTGACATTTTAAATAATCTATCTTTTCATCTGAAGAAGCCTCTATATACAAACGTGTAAGCGAGAAGCGACTACACCGAAAAAATTGTATTCTCTATTTTAGAAGAATTCCTTCTAAAGCTTTCCTCCAATAAAATATTCTAAAAAATTCAGAATATTCCCCTCTAATGATCTTTTGTTAAGAATAGTATATGAAATAAAAAAAATATTCTTAAATTGTATCATACAAACCCTATTTGCGCTCACACCACTAGAGGGCATAACGGTATATTTTTCCTGTAGATAGAAAAACCTCTCGCAAGATATAAGAACCCCAATCCAAGAGAGCTCAGTATCGGGGCTCTTAGCCCTGAAAATGCAAACTGCAACGTTTGCGAAACGTCATTGCGTGCATTACGCTGTTTAATCACGCATCCTTCCAGAAGTCCCCAGTTTAGATTCTAATTCTAATGGCCACGAAAGTCTCAAACTAGAAGTGTATATATTCTTACATATTAAGAATATCTAATACTTTTCTACTTTTTAGAGGATTTCTGTCTTTAGTTAAGAAAATCCTCTTGGCGCCTATTTTAGAGGAAGATATTCTAAAAATAAGTAGTATATTCTTAAAATAAGAATATGATTTTTTCGGTGTAGGCCTCATATGTCAATTTGCAATTTGACCAACTTATGAAAAATTACCATGTTGCCACATTTCTTTCTTCTCGGAGAAATGACAAATTATTAAATTTACCAAAGAAATAGTTAAAAATCTTCTATATTTTGTCATTATTCACTATTATAATTTTTATTCTGACATTTTAAATTACTCTGTACGCGTAAATTCTTTTATAATTCAAATTTTGTGCTGTAATGTTGAAATCGAGGTACCGTCAATGATAAAAGTTTCTCATTATAATTTAAGAAACACGAAAATTCTTCGAAAAAAAGCAACAGAAGTTCGAAAATACATTTCTACACTCTAGTTATGAATAAATAATAAGATTTTATGCAATTTTTGTAATAATCATTAAGATATATGAGAAAAGTATATATTCGTCAATTTCGATTACTTTTTGCTCCGATTATAGATGCTAAACATCCTTAATATAATTTAGGCACATGTCAGAGCATATGAGAAATACATATATTTGCTCTATTCGTATATGATTCAAATATTAAAGCATTCCTGTGTTCCATATGTACATAAATTAATATATCATACATTATATATATATATATATATATATATATATATATATATATATATATATCACCTGATAAGAGGGTTTCATTCTATAATTGAATAAATGAATTTCTGGACTGTAGAAGATCTTTTTCATATCTTTTAACGATATTTTAAGCGAAGACAATTCCGTGTGATTTGCATATCTATCATGATCGTATGCAGTGATATCTAAAATCCATTCCTACAAAACAAAATAATCATTAAAAAGTTGATTCAAAACAATTTGTTTTCTTAATCCCACATTAACCAATTCTATTTGCTGTAAAAGTATCATTTGCTTATCAATTAACTATTTATATAATGATATAACATTTCAAATTCAATATCTCATACATATATAACACAAACGCTACATTACATCTTTGCAAAGTATCAATTTACATGCCAAAAAATTATATTAAAATGATATTAATAGACCAAAAAATACAATTTATTTCTGACATGAGCTCAAATGTACATATAATATAATCGAATAATAAATAATTTACTTTGGCTTCTTGCGGCTTTACATTCGCAATAGCGAAAGTCTCTTTGTAAATTGGACTAGCGGTATGTCTAATACCCCTTGTTCTGAAACTGTGCAATTTCTGTCGCTTCCTATGACTCCATGATTGTTTCACGATGTTCAATGTTACATAAGGTTCTAATGTACCGTTATATTGTTTTGGAGGAAGACCGCTCAATGCCTGTAAAGCACAAAAGGAGTTTTATTTTCTTTAAGTAATTTCATGGTGTGCAGTAATTTTATTTTTTTATGTAAAATTGAATTATTTTAATGATGAGTCAGAGCAAGATTATCAGCGCATTTTTAATATTTATTTTATTATTTATTAAAAATTTTCTTATGTGACTTGCTTGTATATAAAATATTAATTGATGCTATAAGAACGCACTTCGATACCGATAATAAGTTTCCCGATGATAATATCGTCGCAGGGTGGTAGATACTGCAAGCTCATTGTTAATTCGGTTGGAAAATCTTTTATCTTTTTGTCATTCTTCTGCTTATTTATCTGAATTAAGTTCTGTAATTTAAAAAAATAATTAATGTCAAACGCAATGACGCAATGTAACTTCTTCAACTCGATTGTGTATAATTACCAGCGTAGAGGAATATTCTATGTTTTCGCATTGAGCATTGGCAGAATTAAATGAATCCCTCTGAGATTCTGCATTCTCGTTGATGGTACCTTTATATAATATGATATTTGTCTTTGTTACTTTGTTACAAGACAATTTCTCAATCGATAAACTGATCGAGTTGATTAAACTTAAAATATAACATTTTTGCTGTATTTGATCTCTCAAACTTAAATTTTATTAGAGAGATATATCTAATAAATTTATAATATAATATTTAGTAGAAAAAAATACTATTTATAAAAAATATTTATATTTTGTTATCTTGCTGCTTTCTAATTCATGTCTCTAAAAGATGTTTAAAAAACGATTAAAAAATGTTTTAAATATTTTTAAGATGTCTTTGGATTTTTCTTTCTTATATAAGAATAAATACAAAATAATAACAGAATAAAAATTAAATGTAATACATTTTTGTGCAAATAATTAAGTTAGAATTATTTTGTAATAATAAATTATTATAATAATGTAAATACATTAATTTAAAACTGTATTTTTATGTCAGCATTTGACAACCTTAACCTAATGATAATAGATTATTCGTACTATAATAGATTATTACAAATACATAACTAATCCATCAAATAATATTTGTCAGTGATTTTTGCTTTTTTAAAAAAAGAGTATAAAAATTGTCATTTTCGCCTAAAAAGGGAACCTATAAAACATGTTTTGATACTTTATTTAAAATTGAAATAAGAAGGAATATTTATTTAACCTAGGAAACTGCGGAAAATATTTTAGAAATGATAATAAACATTTTTAAAACATCAAAATAGCTGTGTTTGAGCGATTTAATAAGAGATAAAAAGTTTAAAACAAGCACTACATTTCCATTTATTAATTTAATGATTCTACATTTACGAAATTGTACAAGAATGCCATACGTACAGGCCGGGTGTCTCATTTTAATTTAATTCCTCCCCCAAAAACATTTTTATTTTTTATTATAGAAAAAAGTGTTTTCAACAAAAGTTGTATAGTTTCAAAGGAGACATAAAATGGTGCCATTGGTTTAACCTTGGATAGTAGTTTGAAGATCATGTGAAGGTGACCTTCAACTTTTTAAATGGAAATCTTAACTTTTTATTTTATTACATATTCTTGTAGCTTACTTCAAGAGATTTTCAAAATACAATAATAAAGTATTTTTTCATTAAGGATTTTTTGAGTTATAAGGCTTGAAAGTTTCAGTATTTGACATAAAATACAAATATATTTTGTAAAACACTCAATTTTCGATAATTTTACCTTTTATGTCAAAATACTGGAACTTTTAAACCCTATAATTCAAAAAGTTCTTAATGAATCTTCCAAAAACTATTTAAGATCAATAGCACTATATTATCCCCCTCAAAACTATATAGCTTTTGTGTGAAACCCTTTCTTTCTATAATTAAAATAAACATGTTTTGAGGGAGAGGTTAAATTAAAATGGAATACCCTGTATGTACGGCATGCAATTTCATAGTGTAGAATTCATTAAATTAATAAATGGAAATGTAGTGTTTATTTTAAAACTTTTCATCTCTTATTAAACCATTCAAACACAGCTATTTTGAAAGACATTTAAAAACATTTATTATCGTTTCTAAAATATTTTCCGCAATTTTCTGGTTAAATAAATATTATTTCCTTCTAATTTCAGCTTCAAATAATGTAGCAAAATATATAAATTATCTTTTTAGGTGAAAAATGATGATTTTTATACTCCCTCCTTTTTTTTGATATAAGATATAACAATTTGCAAAATGACAAAACAGTTAATAATGAAAATAAGCAGAATAAAAAGTGAACTAGACAAACATGGAATCAATTTCATAAATCTTCTTAATACTTAAATTAACCGCAATAAAAGTTTCGCATACCGTTGTTGTCATTTTCATACAAACTACCCAGTCTCCAAGATCTGTAGCTAATATCACTTAGCTTCAAATTTTTCTTCTCCTGGTTATTTGTTCGTAAATGAACATTTTTGTCCTCCTTACCTATAGAAAATTACTTTAGGATATTGTCTTTTTTCCTTTTCATGTCTTATTATTTTATTATTATAAGATCGTGCAACAAAACTTAGGGAACATTCACGCTTTTCTTTCACCGCATATGACTATCTTTTGTGATATACACTACGGAAGAAAATTAAAGGGCCACTTTCTTTCATATAAAAAAAAGTCAATTTTCAAGTAGTTGTAACTTCCTTAAAAATAATCAGAATAAGATCAATAAAAAAGCGTTTCAAAGGTTTAAGTTTTAGAATCTTTAAATGAATTTCAATTCTTTCTATTCGTTACAAAATTACATTGTAAGAAAGCGACGTCTGTCGATTGAACAAATTTTTTAAAAGTTTGTCCAAGAATACCGAATTAAAAAAAAAATCCTAATACAATTTCAATAATTAGGTTGTGTGTGCAGACTCGTTGTAAACCAAGTCCCTTGGCAATTTGCTGCATAAATTTCTTTGATTGAATTTTATTAATTAGATGTTAAAGAGCAGAGTTTTAGGTTTAATTTCTTTTTCTAATAAATGTTTTATGACTTTTTTTCGTCGAAATATTTATTATTAAAGCAAAATTGAGTTATTGACTTTGAATGCTTACAACTAGTGAAAAAATGATCGTACAATAATCATTAAAAAAGAAATTTAAAGAGAAAAGTTAGCACTTTAAAATGCTCCTATCATTTTTTCAATCATTATTCATTTTTGAAAGCGTAATTGTTAGTTAAAGATCAAATAAAAATTGCACTTTTATCTTTTTTTATTTAAATCAATGAAAGTTAACGAAAAGAAAAGAAAAACGCTAAAATTTTTATGAACTCTACAACATTTACAAGTAAAACGCATTCCAGTTACTCACATAAAAGACCGAAATGTTAAGTTTTTTTTGTACATTTAAAAAACTTAAATTAATGATTATTGTACGATCATTTTTTCACTAGTTATAAGCGTTCAAAGTCAATAGCTCGAGTTTGCTTTAATAATTAATATCTCGGCAAAAAAAAATCATAGAACATTCGTTAAAAAAATTGTGCTAGGATTTTTTTTAATTCGGTATTATTGGATAAACTTTTGAAAAATTTGTTTAATCGACAAACGTTGCTTTCCTACAATGTAATTTTGTAACAAATAGAAAGAAGCGAAATTCATTTAAAGATTCTAAAACTAGAAACTTAAACTTTTGAAACGCTTTTTTATTGATATTATTCCGATTATTTTTAAGGAAGTTACAATTACTTGAAAATTGGCCTTTTTTTATATGGAAGAAAGTAGCTCTTTACATAATTCTTTGCGTAGTATATATGTTACCTATTATGATATATTTTGATATTTACATAATACCTAAATATTGTCATTGCATATTGCAAACGGTTTTAATACTAATTAATTTTATTAATTAAACAATTATCAACGAATTTTGATACAAAGGTTATAATGACTATCATATTGTGCTACAATATTGCATAACACATCATTTGTTAAATTGAACATATAAAATTTTTATGTGAAAGATATATCCATGAAAATTCGAAATGATGATATAACATCATATGAGCGTTTTCCGCAGCATTATCGAAAGATTATTGTTCATTGTGTTGGCTCTATAGAGTTGATGTACCTAATTATATAACGCTGCAGAAGAAGCAAACTCATGAAACGTCATTTATTCAAGTGTATGTTTGTCATACAATGTTATGCAAAGGCGTAATTCGCGCGTATTTGTAGAATTATTTTTTATATAAATGTATAACGAATAATTATAAAAATTATTATAAATATTTATTTTAAATGTATAAATTTAATAATTGATGTGTCTGATTTAAAGTGTTTACTGCAGAAATACCTAAAAGACTACAGAGATATCCTAAAAACTATAATTATTTTGCGAGTATACAGGGTAAGGAAAAAGTATGGAAACTGAAAAATCTCGAAAAATAAAAATTTTACAGAAAAAGAATTTAAGGCAAGATCGAGGAAGGATCTGATCATCTAAGGCAAGATCTATTCATTTTTTTTATTTATTACATATTTTATACTAAAAAGTTTATATTAATATTTTATATTAAAAAACATGACAAACTTTAAATATCTCAGAGAATTTGTAACCAAAAGAAGTATTATAGTGTTTTGAAAAGCTTTCAAGGTAAGCTACAAGAATATGCAATTAAAAAATAGAGTGTTCCATTTAAGAAATTGAAGATGACCTTCACGTGACCTTCAAGCGACTATTCAAGATCAAATCAATGATATCATCTTATGTCCTTTTCGAAACCATACAACTATGTCTGAAATATTTTTTCTGTAAAATTTATATTTTTCGAGATTTTTCAGAGTTTTCATATTTTTTCCATACTTTTTCTTCACCCTGTATATGCACAAAGCATATTAAGTATATTAAGAAGTATAATATTCGTATACATAGCTAGAAAATAAAATGTGAAATCGGTACGTTGAGCAGAAATTGATGTCAAGTACTTTGCACTAAGAATAATACTACGAGTACGTTTGATAGTATGAAAATTAACAACACTTTACTTTTATTTTTAATTTTCAAATTCATTATTAAGCTCAGAAATTAACTCAAATAGCTAATTGTGTATGTTTAATACGCAAGGAGAGTAAAAAAATTAATGATCTTACTTTGTTTCCTGAAACATTCATAACCAATGCAACCAGGTGTGAGGAAGCAAGCGAACAGGAGCAATGCGATCAAAATGATTCCTACTCCTATCACTATTATAATTAACAGGCCCCACGGGCCAAAAATATCTTCGTACAACATTCACTGGAATACACTGGAATTTGAGTTCAAAATTACTCACACCAATGATATCACCAATTATTTTACATAAAAACCCGTAACAATAATATAACAAAACGTAAGACGATTAATAGCCTGAGTGAAATATTTCTTGCATTTATTTTAATTATTTTTGTTAAAATAAGTTTTACATGTTTATAATCATTATTTTTTTTATTTATTTACGATATCTTTAAAAAAGTATTAGCTAATGTTACGTGAGAGAAAGAAAATATTTGATTCATAATAAAAATATCAGTTACTCACATTCAAAGACCCACGTCTTATATTCCTTGTCACACATCTGCCAATTGGTTTCTTCTGCTAGAGCAACGTGAAAAATAAACCGTATTAGCGTACATACATTGACAGAAAGGAACACTTGTGTCACCAATAATTTGCCGCTACGTCCGAACGAAAGTGAGCAAAACAAATGATAACGCACAACGATAAGAACACCAACGATAGGAACACCATCAAAATGTATTAGAATAGCTGTTCATTTTTCCTTTCCGTTGAACAACTTTGGTTTAAAAAAAGTTAAAGGTATAAAATAACATATTAATTAATAAAAAGTATTTTTAGTTGTTTCCAAGAAAAAAGATACATTATATTTCTTAGATATTTAATTTTTAATCAAAATTTATTTTAACGCTAAATATTATTTGACACATAAAATAAATTTAATTTTCTTTATAAATACAAAAATAATTTTAGTACGTTAGTTTTCCGCATTATCATAGATTACTGAATATCACGAACTTACTGCGTAGATCACCGTCACGAAAGTAATATATGTATATGCAAGTATATATGCAAGAATAATAAGAATTTTATACACGAGGCAAAGTCACATGGATTAAAAGTGATAGTATCAACAGCATACGATTAGCTGTTGAAGCATGTATATAATAAAATAAGTATTAATAAAATAATAAAAAAATATAAATGTTTACACACATCGTTCTCTTTTTCACATTATACATATATGCATAGATGATAATTTCGATAACCAATATTGGTATATCAACATATTTAAAATATTTAACGACGGGAACCGCAAGATTTATCACATCTGCTTTTTAAAAACTCTTACGAACATTTCGTCGTTCGAATTACATCGTTGACCTTGTATATATATAGGGTGTCTCATAACCGTACAATATTTTAGTAGCTTATTCTAGAATAGTAAACTGAAGTAAAAAGAATCATAATTTGAAAATATCGAAATCAGAATAGTTTTTTTAATTATAAACAATCACGAAATTTGCCAATGATGTTACGTAAAATTTGTGTGCTCAAACTTATAACTACATTTAAATGTGTACCAATGTGCCGAGTCTGTTATTGATTTTTACTGCACAGCTGATTTTATTGTTTCTTATATGTATGTGGTGGTATTAATATTAATGAATTAAATATTATACGCAAAATATTTAACTTTTTCTTAAATTTTGATTTAAAAATAATAAATAATTGATTAATTATTATTACATTAAAAAAAGTATAAATTTAATAGGTTCACATATTTATATAAAGCGAGATTAATTTTTGTTTTGATCACAGAGAAAAGTGTTTATGGAAATTAATTTATGCATTAGGGCCGCCGCACATACTTTTACATAACGCATAATGCATATACATAAGGAAACTGATTGGTCTATAAACACATGCATAAGGAATTCAACCAATCGAATTTTTTATGTATATGCATTATGCGTTATGTAAAAGTGTGTGCGGCGGCCCTTACTTTTGTAAAATAACACCTGACAGATCGGTACGAAGTAGGTGTAGTTACGCCTAAACACAAACATAAGATATCTCAAGTAGAACAAAAAAGCATGATAGTGTTAAAATGACGAGAATATGACTACAAAAATTCACTTTTCGATCATTTTGATGTGTTTGACACTATTGTGACTTTCTGTTCTATCTGGGATTTTTGTATTAAAATTTTTGACTATTTTATCTCTAAAATACATTATTAAAGTATTACACGAAAGTTGTGAGATATCCTACATTAAACATTAGTTTCTAGGTTTTTTGTATCAAATAATCTAGTAATTCATCTAAATTCTCAATTAACAATCGATGTCATTTATGCAATTATGATAAATGATTATTCCAAATTCAATTATCAATTACTCTTTCGCATCCATTGTGAATATCGGTCTAGTATTTATTCTATCACATTGTAACCCAAAATGACAGACGAATTTGCGACTTGTTTTTGCACTCACAAATACGAATTCGCGTTCATTTTCGATGTGACAGACGATTAACTGATTTTATTGTACTTCTTAAGCGCGTATACCACATTCTCATACGTGATCGTTCGCGTTTCTGACCTGGCGAACAAATGTATGTATGACAACCGTATCCCCCCTAGCAAAGTTCTACGCTTCTGATTATCTTGCCGGTAGTTCCGAATAGATGAGTAATACATTGGCGGCATCAATCAGGGACTTATATTTATATTCTTAATACTAAGAATTTAATAATTACTAAAGAATTTTTTTAATTCTTTATAACAATCATCAATTTTTTTTTGATATACGAAACTCCAGAAATTATGGAAAATTTAGTGAAAAATTTCTTGTGTTTATATTTCAGCATATATTTTATTCACTTTTTCAAAGTTAAATTAAAGTTTTTGATATATTTAAGTGGTATGTAGATAAAATTTTATAGTAAAAATTACATGAAAAATATATTTCTTCTTCGAAAATTTTATTGTAAAGCTGAAATATAATAACAAGAAATATTAAGAAAGATTTCTTACTATAAAAATTACTATAAAATTGACCCTTAATATAATATGTATTCTTATGTGTATTCAGAAACCAAGCACATGAAATGCTGTTAAATTCAAAATATACGAGTTATTGTACAGGAAGGAAAGATGTAAGTATTCATCCTCTTACATGTATTCGGTAACCGAGCATATGAAATGCTATTAGACTCAAAATACACAGATTATTACACAAAAAGGAAAAGTGTAAAATAGAGACTGCGAAGAACAGAGAGATCCGATGATTAATTACAGAAATGTATGTATGTATATAAGCTTAGTAATTTTTAAAGAATGAAAGATACCATGGAAATTTAAGAATTATTTAAATTTATACAATTAGGATAAAAGAAATAAAAATTTATTTAACGGAACTCACTATTTGTTGACGAATGCGGACGCAGGTAAAATGATAATGACTGAGATCAGCGAATACTGATTTCCAATTATCCGTGAAAAGGTTGATGATAGACATCCATCAGAAAATTATAACAAGTCACACTCACACTACACAATTAAGTTTAAATTTTTACTGACAAGAAAACGGCCCACTTTTATAAATTCAAAGTGCCTTCAAACTGGTATGTATCGATAGAACATGGTCCCAGGAATCCTCCTTTCAAGCCGTTTGTACAAACGTTTTTCCCGGGACGCGAGAAAAGGGCCGGTAAAATTTAGATGCGGGGGAGGGGAGCTGGTCGCTCGGCTGGAAGCACCCAAGTAGAGCATCAACTCGTTTCGGCGATCCTATATCAATTTGAAGAATTGGGGAGTGCGATTGAACCCGAGATTACCAGAAACGATCTAGTGCTCGACTCGGGTGCGCTTTGCGCCAGCCGAGCGACCAGCTGCCCACCTCTTTTCATCAAAACTTTACCAGCTCTTTTTTCGGGTCCCGGGAAAAAGCGACAGCTTGAGAAGATTCCTAAGACCATGTTCTATCGATACATACCGGTTTGAATGCAATTTGAATTTATAAAAGTGGACCGTTCCTTTGTGAGACATAAATTATGAAATAACAAATAGATGTCGTGAAAAAGTATTCCGGAAGCTATATATTTAAAGTTAAATTGAAGGCAACTAGATGCTCAAGAGTGCGGTATGACAATCACGATGATGAGTGTGGGAAAGAGGAGGAGATTGGGCGACTGGTCGCTCGGCTGGCGCGAAGCGCACCTGAGTAGAGCATCAGCTCACTTCGGTGATCCTATCAATTTGAATAATTGGTGAGTGCGACTGGACTACCAGAAGCGAGCTAGTGCTCTACTCGGGTGCGTTTCGCGCCAGCCGAGCGACCAGCCTACTTTCTTCCATTAAAACTTTATCAGCCCTTTTCTCAGGTCCCGGGAAAAACCGATGCAAACGGCTTGAGAGGAGGTTGCCTGTGACCATATTCTTTCGATACATACCGATTTGAAGGCAATTTGAATTTATAAAAGTGGGTCGTTCCCTTGTGAGACATAAATTATGAAATAACAAATAGATGTCACGAAAAAGAATCCTCGAAGCTATATGTTTAAAGTTAAATTGAAAAAAAGACTAGATGCTCAGGAGTGCGATATGACAACATTCGTTGAAAACGGACACTGTATGCTCGCATGACTTTTCTAATGTAACGTAGAGTTCTACTATCTCCTTTTTATTGGATAATTTGACGAATAAGAATTTTAAATAACGTGGTTTATACCGCACGTAAAATTATATCAGAATTTTATAAGAAAATTTTAAGAGAATACCTTTATTTAATCACGTTAATATAGTTTTGAAAAAAAAATAACTTTTTTAAAAAATTTTTTTACAACTTTTACATAAAAGAATGTTTATATCGTGCTTTATAACATAAAACATTTTTATTCTGAATGTATTTACATATAATTTTTTGAACAATATTAATAATAATTTCATCACTAACTAAATAATTTTTATTTACCTATGTGTATATTGTATATTAGTATACAGTTTCAAAATCACAATTACAGCGAAACTTCTTTGTTAATTTAATTACACATTTAAATAATTAAAATTGTTTTATTTTGGTTTGTTGAATTAAATTCGATCAATTATTAATTTTATTTATATAATATATATATATAAAATTTATAAATATATATATTTATTTATTTATTATTATTTATTTATTATTTATTTATTTATTATTTATTTATTTATTTATTTCATCATTTATTTGATTATTTTTATAGTTGTATAAAAGTTATAATTATTTCGCTTAATTAAATATGTTTTTCCTTAACTTATTGAAATTGAATCGTTGAGTTTTATAAATAAGGAAAACTGCGTTGAAATATTTTTACGTTGCAGTCTAACTTGATCTGAGATCAAGTCTATTTATATCTATTTATGTATGTATTATGTATGTTTATATGTCATATTTATATCAGCCATTTATATATAATTCTAATTGTTATTCAAAGAAGTCAGGTTGTGCTGCAACGCGACAATACGTTGAAAAAAATTTTCTTTCTTCAGACTCTAAAATAATAAGAGTATATAAATCGAAAATATATTTATAAAACAAAATTATTCCTGATTTAGATTTGCGACAATGAGCTAAAAGCAAAAGAAGAAATTAATTTTTATTATTTTAAAGCAGGAGCAACGTGGATATTAAATTTTAAAAGAAAGTATAGGATTGTATCAAAAATACCAAAATTTATAAACCCTTTATCAAAGATAAATCAAGAACAATTACATGCCAAGGATTTGCAACTTATGTGAAATCATTTATAGATCTTTTTGAAATGTAAAATATATGTATATAATGCTGCAAAAGTGAATTTAATTTAAAAATACATTCAGGCAGAATGTTGACAACACAAGGAGTTAAAACTGTCAAAACCGTACTGCAATCACAATTAGCAATTACACATACCAGCTATATCATGTTGTAAATATTACAAGTTATACTATATTATAAATATTCTAAACATAAGAGTGATTCATAAGTAAAAGATTTTTATTCAGATAATTCTAAAGAAATTTACATACAAATATAATAAAAAATATACTTTACTACCGAATTAACTATTAATATATATGGATTCATACAAAAAGAAACCTCGCGAAGCTGGAAATTCTAATTTTGATAAAACTTTACACACAGGGGTGCTAAATAGATAAATTTAGAATTTTTCAGTTATCGCTTTAAAAATGATTCTAAAGGCGAGAAGTCACCCCTCATATGTAGAGCGGCTCTGCTTTTCTTGATATATCTCGAAAATTATTGATGATATAAAAAAAATATTTTATACATAAGTTTTATTGTAAAAATACTCACATTAATAAAATTAAAAAAAATAATTTTTTTCAATGATTTTTAAAAAAACTTTTTCTAAAAATTATTTTTTTAAATTTTATTAATGTGATTAAACAAAAGTGATTTTATCATAAAATACTTTTGTATAAAACATTTTTTTATATCTCCAATAATTTTCGAGATATATTGAGAAAGGCAAAACCTTTATATGTACATGAGGGATGATTTTACTCCTTAAAAACGTTTTCTCTGCAACTAAAAATTTCTAAATTCATCTATTTACCCTCTCTATATGTGTGCAAAGTTTCATTAAAATCAGAATTTTTGGGTTCGTAAAATTCCCTTGCTAGTAAAATATATTTCAATATATAAAGTAAAGATTTGGAATTGGAATATGAGACATTGGAAAAGTGTCAAGATATATTAAATAAATAAATAGTCACTAGAATGCTAAATTGGAAAACGCTTGAATATGTTGTCAGGGAAGAATCAAAAAGACAGTTTTTGAGAATAAAAATAGATAAATGCGAGGAATTAGATTTGAGCAAAATATTTAAAAAAAATTGAGTAATAATAATATATTAAAGGAATATTTTAAAGAAACAGAGCAAAATAGAGAAAATAAAAGCAGATGAAAGATAGAGAGAAATATATCTTCGTAGAAATGGAATGTCTAGGATAGAAATTAAAAGATAAAGAGAGGAAAGGTTTGAGGTATTACATAAATTATCTGAAAGAGATGTAGAGACTTAAAAACAGAACACAATAAGATTCAGAATTCAAGATATGAAAGAAGATATACAGAATTATGTATATATAGAATTATGTACATATATGATAGGAATCTCAGAATATTTAAGAAAATAAGGTTAAAAAGTTTTTTTTAATAATGCGAAATTTAGATGTAAAAACAAAGAAAATTTTAGCATGAGCAGAAGAAGAATATGTAAGATATGTGTCAAAGAGTCGAAACTTTAGAGTATTTAACAATAAATTATATCATAAAAATAAGAAATAGTCCAATGAAGTTTTCTTGCAAAATAATTTGATTCTTCGACTTCTCAAAATTTGCAGGGAAAAAAATTCATACAGAAAAATTATTTTTTTTTAAATATATTTTTTTCTTTATGAATTTTTCGCATACATTTTATGTTAAATTTTTATCCTTTATTTTTTTTCTTTATGACTTTTTTTTTTGCAAATTTGGAGAAGTGCATCGAATGGATTTGCATGGAAACTTCATTGGACAACTATTAATAAAAAAATTTTTATCAAAATTAGTGAAACACAGTACGTGGCCTTAAAAGTTGTGAAATGTATGCAAATATAAAATGTAAAATTATTTTGACCTCTTCTTGTAAAATAATCTTAAGGAAGAAATATATATAAAATAAATTTAAAGATAATTACAAAAATTCACCTATTAAATCATGTTGTTAGGAATTATTAAAAATTATTTAGCCTATTGTTATGTCAAGCTTATATTTTATATGTTTGTCATTATATTGTATACATTATAAAGCTTATATAAAAACCAAAGAGAAAGAAATAAATAAACATCTATTTATACATCTATTGAATAGTTAATTTTCTTTTCATTATGCTATGTCAAACTGACAAGTAAACCTACCGTTGTGTAACTCGCCGATTTTATTGAAACTCAACATACTTGTAGAGTAGTCAAAAATAATATATACGTATTTTTTTATATCGGCAATAGTACAGTTTTAAGGGTGAAAACTACCCCTATATATATACGAATGAATAGTCAACTGTTTGTATTTGAACTCACGGTGTTAAAGATATTTTGTATTTTGAAGATGGTTTTGGAGTTTTTATGTCCCTGAAAGCAAATCTCAAAATTCAAAATATATTTAATACCGTGAGCTTAAATGCAAGGAGTTGACTACTTATTCGTATATATACAGGGGTAATTTTCACTCTTAAAACTGTACCATTGCCGATATAAAAAAATACGTATCTATTATTTTTTACTACTCTACAAGTATGTTGAGTTTCACTAAAATCGGCGAGTTACACAAAGGTAAGTTTACTTGTGAGTAAATGTGTATAATTTGACTTGTGCGATTTCTTAATAGTAACTTTTTAACATGCGTAATTTACATCACATTCGCATGATACATCACAGAACAATATTTTCTCAACTTGCCGATCATATATCAGTGATACGAGGTCATCCCGCGACATAATGAGCACATCATCCTATTCAAATAAAATATGCAATTTAATTTGCATGTAGAAACCTTGAAGAGAAAAAAACGTGCATAGGAAAGAGAGAGTTTACCGAGAGTCGATTCGACATTTGGTTTAACCGTGAATGACCTCGATCTCCGATCCGTTGTTTCTCCTTTCACTTTAAAAGTGCTACTCCTATAAGCACTCTTCCTCACATTGGTTTGGCACCAAAGACATACTCATTTCGTAACAATATTTCAGTTTATCCTAGAACGTTGATCGGTGAGTTAGGATCTCCCATAAACTCTCTGGATTTTACTTTCATCTAAGTCTAAGGATAGAGTCGTATCCATTTTCGTTGTGACAAGTTTTTTTCTTTTCTTTATAATTAATCCGGCCAGTTTGATATTATTATTAAACAAAATCAATTGAAAAAGAGACCATCTCACGAATAGGTGTATGATAGCATCATATTAATGCATAATATGGAGAATTAACAAGCAACAGTTTAAGAAAACCTCTCACTTTCTCGGGAAAATGTTGAACACTGCACGCGATTACCCGTCACAATCTCGCTTTTAGATTTTACTTTCGTGCAATTTCAACCAGACTTGAAACAGTCAGTAGAAGTTAGTGAAGCTTAACATAAAAAATATAAAATACGCGAGTGCAAATGTGAATAGTGATAATTTGCAGTTTGAATGTTGCAGAAACAATTTATAATGGCAAACAAAATTGTTATAACAATACTTATAACAATACTATTATAGTAAAAATTTGTGCAAATATATTGTGTTAAATTTCTGATTTAATGTCCCAAAACAATAATTTAGTTTATCTGAATTTTGTTTAGCTGTTAAAATGTAATATTGCTCTAGAAAATTGTTATACATATAACGTTTTAAACAACTTTTTTGTTATTTTATAATAATAAATAATAAAAATTAAGGCGATCCAATAGAGTGGTATTATCCTATATAATGAAAAGATTATGTAATATTTGGAAGATTAATTTTTATTTATATTCGATTACAGAATATCCATTAAAGCTAAGTCATGCATTGATTGAACACATAAGCGATTGGCACACATGCAGAAATTTCCCTTTCAAAACAATGACATCGATAGTGAAAAGTGCAGTCATGCGGATACTGCTTTTGCTTATTTTCTATGAAAGTAAATGTGAATTCATTAATTTATATACAACTTCTTTATTCAAATAAGCTTTTTATAATTGAAAACTGATTATGATTATCAAGATAAAATCATATTAACAAATTAATATTATCTTGGTTGATTTTCACGGTGTTTTGCTCATATTTGTTTATACATATGACAATCAATATATAAAAAATTTACAGATGTGACAAGTTTAATTATACCAGAGGAACTTCCGACGATACTATCGCTTATTTATTCCAACATCCCACCGATCAAAAAAGGTCTGCACAAATTTATTAAAAATTTATTAGAATTTATTAGAATTACAGAATTAAATTGTTAAGAATTCTTTTATCTCGTATGACATAAACTTTATGAATTTATTTAAATTTCTAAAAAACTAACTTTTATATTATACATTTACATTTACATGCATATTTTATACATAGATCTAAAAAAAAATTTTATACATTTTATCTGTTGAAAATAGTCTAGTCTGGAACAGAAACGTTTATTATTGTATTTGAGTCATTATCTTTGTGTGATTTACGACATATTTTATTTTTGATATTAGATATTACACTACGCAAATAAATTAAAGGTCCACTTTCTTCCATATAAAAAAAAGTCAATTTTCAAATAGTTGCAACTTCCTTTCTATTTGCTATTTGCTTCAAGATCATCTATTTATTTGTTTATTTTTATTGGGATGGTTTCGTTATTTAAAAAAATTAAATTTTACAGGAACCGATTCCAGATTTGGTGTAGGTTTTCGATTAGGTGAACATGCAGATTTTCAGATTCTCGTTGAATTGGGTCCACAAACTGAGACAGATCCTATTGGTGTATCTGACGAGGCTAAAAAACGACGAGATGTAAGAATTTTCATTTTCACATTATATATTCATATAACTCATAAATTTTTTTTTAAAAAGTTTTTTTGTGTATAGGTAATGTTAGATGCCGCGATGAGAGGAGAGTTAGGATCATTGGCACAACTAGTAGCTAAATATCAAATAAAACGTAGAATCGAAGAAGAAATGAATAAAATTAAAGCAATGGAGGAGAAATTCAAAAAACTTCAAACGGAAAATAAGCAGGATGAAGATGTAAATGTAAGAATTTTTATGTCTGTAATTTTTCTTATTATAGATCAATTTTGATGCAAGTCATATATATTTAATATATTTGTTCTTTAATTATATCATACAAAATTATTTAATTCAATAATTTGCTAATTTATTATTATATAATTCTTCACAATAATTCTATTGAAGCAAAGTTTCTTTGTATTAAACGCGACTATTAAACATGACATAGAAAATTTTTGTTTAAAAAAAAATTAATGTTTCATTTTTTTTAGACTGATTCCAATAATTGGTTGACGAAATGGAAAAAGGAGATATCGCAATCATCAGAGAACAATATGCCATTAAATTCAGATAAAAATGAAGATAAAAGGATAATCGAACAAAGAATAGAAAAACTACCAGCTAAAGTTGATAAAGTTCAAAAAGATAACTTAGAAGAATTAACAAAATTATACAAGCCACAAAATATGGATAATGGGAAAATTTCACTATAACTCTGATACTGGTACAAACCATTTTTGACTGTTATAACCTGAAAAATACAATTACAAATCATATACTTCAATGTATTGTTTTCCAATGAAAAACACTGTCATATCCAATTATCTTGTGCACGTTTTTTATTACTGATTTCGCAATTCTTGCAAGATTATAATTAATATTTAAATCCTTATTATTTCTTTTACATTTAAATGTTTATTATCTTCTACTTGTTTATTATTTTATGTTTATCATCTATTTTATCTATGTTTATCTTCTATTTTAAAAATATAATTTTTAAAAAGATAAACTATGTTTTAATATAAATAAAAATAAAATATTTTTGAGAGATTAATATTTTAAATAATTTTCTAATAAAATTATTTAAATACTTTTTTAATTCATAATATCATACATTAATAAATATTGATTGTATTTAAATTTTGAACATTAAGTATTAAAATTTATACAATTATTTCTTACTTTAATTAAAATTATTTTAAAAATTATTAATTATTATCTACTTTAACAAAAAAATTTATGTATTTCGTTTATTCTACACACACGCGCACCCTTATATCAAAAACTATCTATATTATATGTTACAGGATTGTTGCAACAAAAAAATTAGAGTTACAATTATTTGCACAATTTATTATATAATTAATAAATACAGAATTATCAAAAATATCTATAAAGTCAAAATTTTCCAATTAAAAGAAATGACACGTCAATTAGACAACTGTTTGATGTATGTATCGTACGCTATGGTTACGCGATCCGATAGTTCATTCTTAAGGGCTCATGCTCAGTCAGGAAGCCGAAAAAACGTGATTTTTGGGAAAAAATTATATAAAACATACTCTTTTCAAATATAAAAATTTCTTTTTTAAGTTTTACAGTTTTTGAGAAAAAAATTCCCAAAAATCACGTTTTTTTTGCTTCCTGACTGAGCATGACCTCTTAATATATCCGCCTGAATCTGACGATAAAGATTCTGTGACTTTCGACAATATAAAATACGAAGAGCAAATACATATTTTAAAAATTGAATTTAACGCTTAAAAATAAGATAATAACCCAGGTAGCACATGTTCGTTTTATAAACGTTTTCTAAACGTATCTTTTCGTATTAGATACGTTTAGAAAACGTTTATAAAACGAACAAAGCTACCTAGGAGCAGAATTAAATAAGAACGTAATGTCGCATTAAAACGCAAAAGAGAGAAAAATGCTGTAATTAATTGCTTTAAAAAAAAAAATTACAACAAGTAATTTATCAAACAAAAGTCTTTTCAATATCTTGTCCGACGTGTCCAAGGTTTTTTTATTCACATTTCTAACAATGCAATTGTTATATGTTTCATAAACCGCAATCTCTCTATACAGAAGAAGAAAAATAATTAGTTAAAAAAATGTACTATACTTTGCCAAGTTTATATAGGAAAATGAGCGAAGAAATTAGTTTTATTTCACCTTTAGAATCTACTATTAAAACACGGTTTAATGTAATAGACTTATAGCTCGGAATTTGTAGCAACATATTTAAATGTTTAAAAGAAGAAGTCAAATGCATGGACAGTAATGAACGCAATTATGTTTTACTTTTTGATGAAATGCGAATAAAAAGCGGTTTTGATTTTCATGAAAGAGAGGTGGCAAAAAAATTGAAGGTTTTGAGGATTGAGACCATTAATTGTAAGACATAACATAACAGTGATGACAAATGAAATAGTTTTTATGGTTCGAGGCTATACATAATTAGAGCATATTTTTTAACTGGTGGTGCTCTAAATAAAGATCATTTATCATCTGTATTAAACAATGTTACAGAGACAGTATTAAATACGGGATTAAAATTACGTGCTATTATTGTTTGTGCCCAAGGCATTAATAATCAAAGTGCCATAAAACAAAAATATTTCAAAAGCTCATTCTTATTTCATGTGTAGAAGTGAAAAAATATACCATTTTTGATGTGCCACATATTTTCAAATCTATAAGAAATCAACTTTTAAAATCTGACATTTTATATGATTAAAATAAAATAGGATCTTAGAATAACGTACGATTATGGCAATTTGAAAACAATAAGACGACTAGAGCAGCTTGCATATGATCAGAAAAATATACAAATCAAATAATTTCGACAGAATAAAATGTCGTTTAGCTCTATAAATATTCAGTCATAGAATATCAACAGCTTGTTATTATAACAGAAACAACAGAGTGATGCATACTGCTAAATTTTTTACAATTCTTAATGATAATTTTGATTCTTTAAACAGTCAAAATTGTAATTCTCTCAATGCTTGTACATTCTCAGAAAATCAGTTAAACGTAGAAAATTTACACAATTATTGAAAAATTGTTCTAAATGGCGCACTATTACGAAGAATAATCTTAAAATACCTTCATGTTTTGAAAGGCTACAATAAATTTCTGTTAGAGCTATTTTACTATTATAGGATGATTTAAAACACGTGATAAAGTTAAATTTTTGATGATTTCTAGAGTAAATCAAAATATATTAGAAAACCTGTTTTCCATGCTGCGCTTTTATGGCAGAAAATAATCAGAATCCAACTGTAAAAAGTTTTCAATTATTATCGCAGAAAAATATTGTATTAAATTTATTTATTAAGCCTGCTCAATCTGTAAATTGGTTAGATGATGAAAATGAAGTCTTATTTCAAAATTTAATATATAAAATATATTTGATCAGACAACATCTCAGATTGAAACGACGTCATTCGAATGATAATAAAAGTGACGATGAGAACAAATAATTAATATCGAAAAAATTGTTATTGACGTATCATACGCAAGTGATGAAACTTTGGAAGTATCTGCTATTGAATATTTTGCAGGATTTATTGCTAAAAAATGTGTTACAAAAACAAATTGTGAACAATGTCATATCTCATTTTTATGAACGAAAATCACGAACTTACAAACGCAAGACAAGTATCGACATTTTTCAGAATTTATGAAACTCATGATAACCAAAAATTGGGACATTTATGTGTTCCTACTACAAAATGTTCATTTATTTTTAATGAATGCAATATTTGATGCAGGTCCTATATATCCTACATATCCTATATACAGGATGTTTTATTCTAAGCGATATGGTCAATTATCTTGCAAATCGATGATTTTATTGAAAAATGTTTCAGACAAAAGTTGCATGGTTTGAAGGGGGACACATGATAAAATGTGGACTTGACCTTGTCAAAATCAGGTCAAGATCATTAATGTTTTTTTTAATGAAAACCTCTATTTTTTATTACATATTCTTGTAGTTTATCTCGAGAACTTTCTGAAACACTATAATAAAGTTACGTTTCATTGAGTACTTTCTGAGTTATAGAGCTTGAAAATTGAAATTGAAATAAAATACAAAATATCTCGTAAAACATTCATTTTTCGATTATCTTACCCTAATACTTATATGCACAGAATAATGAGACAAATTAATTGGCGCAATTAAAAGACATAATTATGTTAAAGTAAAAATGTGTAACTGCTAGTTGCAAATTCAGATTTTTTCTTAAAGATAACTATGTGTTTTCTTTACACCAATTGATTCGTCTCATTATTCTATGCATATTGGGTTTCGGTTTGGTACTGAGGAAGAGTTGTGATGGTCGAGAAGATTAGGCCAAGAAGATGGATCAAGCACGAGCAAAATTGGAGCAGCTTTCGCTGGCAGAGCTGAGGACGGAAGCGGTAAAGTATCGTCTCCAAATAGAAGGTACCAAAGAAGATTTGGTCCATCTAATACTCGAGCACCTGAATATGCATGGGACTTTAGAAGAGATGCTAGCGGCTGGACGTTCGCCACAGTCATGAAGGGACAGTCAAACAGAATCGACTGGCTTGTCGACCGTAGGATTGCTGAATCTAATGCAGTTTTTCTCACATTTGAAAACCCAGCAACAACAAGCGATGGAGCAGAACCAATGTACATTGGATTTGATGGTCAGCCAGCAGAACAGATTCATCCAAGCTATCGCCGATGTTGATGAGCAGCACGAACGGGCGAGCATTCTCATCGCCAGGGGCATCGTATGAGATTGAAGGCGCGCAGAGAAATCCGAGGTCAAACTATGAAGGCGCAAGGCAAGGGACCACGAATGCTCCGACCAACAATATTAAATGGTTAGCGACTTAAATACCGGAGTTCGCTGGAACAAAAAATGAAAACGTCCAACAATAGATCGATCGAGTGGATAAGGTAGCGCAGATCTACGGCGCCAATGGGAATATCGTACTGCTAGCAGCCTCCAGTAAATTAATTAAATAGGTGAAAAAGTGGTATAACACCCAGATCGGCACGATCTTGGAATCGTGGCCCAATCTGAAAGAACCAATGCTTAAAATGTTCGACGTAAGAGTTCCATATTATGAGTCGATGAGGAAGATCGATGCTCGAAAATGGAACTATGCGAAGGAGACCCCAAGTAGCACATATTCGTTTCAAAAACGTTTCACAAATGTCACAATTTCTGCGAAACGTTTTAGAACCGGCTTTTAAAAATGTTTCTGATTGGTTAAAATGTCCATTTAAAAAACGTTAAGGGAAACCTTATTTTCTAACAAAAAAAAACGTTTAAGAAACTGTCAAAATACGGTTTTTTCGTTTATTTGTGAAAAATTTGTTTATTCACAAATTCAATAAAATAATGCATATATGGATATAATCCATCTATTTTCATCATGTTCTGAATCTCTTGTTGAGATTACATCAGAAGTCAAATTGACAAAAAATACATAATTTAAATTATAGTTTTAGTACCTGTTCTTTTAGGCTTTATATACATGTTGTGAAAACTTGAATACGAGTTATTTAAGTCTGAACACGCCACGTAGCGGCAATCAAAGGAACATGTATATTATAAAATAGATCTTTTTTGTCTTGTCGAAAAGATGATCAAAAAGACATCTTTTCGTCGACTAAAATTAATTATGACTTTTAGAAGACACATATTTTAAAAATTGACTTTTTTCGTAGGTAGAAAGATATTCTTTTAGACATCTTTTAGCCTTGTCAGAAAGATAACTTAAAAAAGACATCTTTTCGTCATCTTTTAATTTTCTGTGCTATCTGGGGATCGTCTTAATAAGTACAGTCTTAATAATAATATATATAATTTTAAAAATTAAAAAATTAATTTTTGTTCTATTTATAGAAACGTAAAAAATACGTTTCTTAAACCATGATTTTAAAAATGTTTCTGTTGAAACGTTTCTTATTGGTGCTTGACGGTTAAAAAATATTGAATACGTTTAGAAAATGTTTATAAAACGAACATGTGCTACCTGGGACACGAATAAACAAAACTTTGTGGTCTTGTTGCGGATAAAAATAGGAAACAATTGGAATTTGTTTAAATAGAAGTATATTTCGTTTTATTTTATATATTATTTTTATATGCGATATATGTATATACGTATATATTTAAATGTTTGCTATAGCCAATGTTATGTCTACTATATTTTAAAGAATTTTAGATTACGTATCAATTGCCCTTCACGTGACGTCTCCTGGAAATGCTTTGTATGAGTAGTAAACAATTGACATATATTAAGATTATTAATTATTATATATATTTATTATGTCCAGTCAGCCACTCGGTAGCACGTACAAACTATCCCCAAGTTGCCGACTTTACGGTCAAAAGTAAACCAAAATTAAAATTTTGTGTTTTTTTTGCGTATAAAAAAAGCACATAAATTTTTATATAGCAGCAATGCCACCGCATCGTCGCCAATGGTATGTGGAGAGAAAAATACACATGGTTCGTTTATGTGTTCTCTCAACACATACTATTGCCCATGGTGAAAAGAACACATTTTTCCATGCTATTGGCGACGACGCACCAGTAAAATTGTTACCAAGATAACAAAATCTGGCATCTCTACTCATCACGCAAGTTTCCTATTAGAGTCCTATATAACACTTCTCGTACAGCGCCTTATACTGCAAATCAGTGAACTATATTATATACATATATGCAACAAGTATATTATTCTTCCTATATCATTTTTAAATTTTAAGAAAGATATTTCCATGAAACAACACTATAGTTAAGCTTTTCCCTGACTGTTAATAAATAATTACAAAAAGAGTGTCAAAGTAAGTTTATTCTCATGAAAAAAATACGGTTTGACAAGTGTCTCAAAAAAGTGGAAAATTCTTCCACATAATATATTCCTTCTTAAGTTTTGTTTTCGGAATTTTATAAGTGTCCCAAAGCGATCTTGTTTCGCTGAAATATCTTTATTTATCCTTTATTTATATTCTTTTATATAAAAATGGCACGCAAGAATTCTCAGAGTATCAGTTCTCGGTTATGACGTCACGTTTCAATATGGCTGTTGCGAGTATTTGAGAGCCTTTTACAAAAACTTCATAGAAAAAATAGTAGCAAAAGTTTTAATTTTCTACATTATGTATTATATTCAACAATATTAAATTAATTATAAAATATTAATTAATAATTATGGTATAATATATTATTTGTTATATATTAATATAATTATATTATTAATTAATCATTATACTTCTCCTACACTTAACAAATAACTTTTAATTAAAATGTTATTACATACATTATAAAATACAATTTAAATTTATTGCAAGTTACATATAATAAAACTTTTACTATAAAAATAATCTTTAAATTAAAAAGAAAATATCCTGATAATGCCCCAAAATAAATTTTGTAATATATTTTATATATATGTTTATATACTGATAAATTTTATCACATTAAAATCAATAACTAAACTCTGAACTAATTACAAAATAAAAATTAATGAAACAGTATTTCACATTTAAAAAATTTACATAACACTGCAATCTTGAGAGTCCACTCCAGATGGTAGTGGAAAAATGGGATTTCCTTCAGAATCAAATTGAAAGAGTGAGCATTGTTCACCAACAAGATCTTCTGGTGCTTGACCATAATTTTGCATTTCTGTCATAAGTTTCAGTATAGATTCAAACCGATGTTTTTTAATATCTTCTGTATCATCTTTGTTTTCCTTTTCCAATTCAGTACACACCTTATACAAGATATAAATATAAAGTTAACTATAAAGAGATTCAGAATGTATTATTTTATCAATATACCTTTTGCATCAACTCTGATTGTTTTGTATATCTTTGCAGATCAGAAGAACTCATGGTTGTTTTATGTTCTTCTAGCCAAGCTGGATATTTATCTGATAATTCTTTTAATGATGGATAAAGAATTTCTTTTGACAAAAGATGTTCCATCATTCCTTGCATAAATGGTAATATATCACCAGTGTCGCTATCGAGAGATGTTCGTCCTAGCATAGCCGCTAAATCGGTATCATTCTAAAAAGTATTTTATATCTTCTTTAATTACAATTTAATTCTCAAAAAGACAAACTGAAAATAATATTATAATATTATTGACACATAACTGACACATATACATTTTACAATTATTATTACTATTACTACTACTACTACTATCATGTAAAATAAAACCAATATAGATAAATAATAAATTCAAATAATATATAATAATATATAAGAAATAATAAAAATAGTACCATTGCTAATGCTATTATTTTTTTAAAATTAACGCAATCTGATTAATAGGCGTTAATATATAGAGTATTACTATGTTATAAGCATACCTGTAAATTTTCAGAATTCATAGTCAAATCCTTCAACACTTGTGAAATAGCTGATTGAAAATCTGCACTAATATTGTCTTTTTCATCTGTTGCATTATTAGTCGATGCTTCTCCAAGCTTTTGTAAAGCAGCTTCTAGTTCATTATCGCCTAAATACATTCTCTAACAGTAATATATATATAATCTTTGTATATTTCATTAAACTTACCATTTTGTAATAAATTTTGCAAATTTTTTTCAAATTGATCAGCCGTTTGTTTAAAAAAATCTTCTGTCCATTTTTCTGCACATTTTTCAGATGTTTCACATTTACCAGTTTCTTTCTGCAAATCAGATGTATTTGGATCCATTGCATTGTCCTTTTCAACATTTTCGACAGATTCTTTGTCAAAATCTTTTAAAGCACCTAAGAAAAAACAAGACTTAAAATTTAAGATATGCAATTAATATATTGACAAAATTCAAAGCTCATATGATATATAATATAACTCATGTTATATTTTTTTTAATATAAAGAATATTTAAAAAATCTAAATTTTACAAATCATATACATACATACATACATACATATATAAACATATATACACACACACATATTATATATATATATATATATATAATTATTTATTATAACTACGAATTATAATTTTTTTTATTAACTATAGAACTAATTTTTGTACAGTCGGACCTCTTATCCTACATTTTCGGTCTGGTATTTTTCCCTTAAACTTCTGATCCTACGACAAAAATTTGAGAATGGGGGTATAATTCCCCTTTCGCGGTCGTAGCATGAGAGGATTTTTTGTCATAGAATAAGAGGTTTCGTAGAATAAGAGGGTCGTAGGATAAGAGGTCCGACTGTATGTGTATATGTAGAAGATTTGGTTTGATCTCTTTTCTAAACAAAATATAATAGCTGTACTTACTGTCCAATAAGATATTTAATTCTTGATCTTCCGCCTCATTTTTCGATTGTTTTGTATTGTCAGTCATATTTAGATTATAAAAAAAATGTAATATTTATAGACTAACTTCAATTTCTTTTATAGGTTAACAGAGATGACGGGCAAACTCTGAATTGATATTGGAGACAATTAAGACCTCACACTGTGATAATGCGAAACTGCTTCAGAGTAACCAACATTAAAAACATTTGAAAATTTAGTGACTTTTGTATTTTGTATGAGAATCACTCACAGACTCTTATATAATACTAGACTGTCCTTATGTATAAGGCACACAACTTCTATATGTATATATTAGCACATGCGCACATAGCACAATATTTCTAGCTAGAGCGAGACACGAAGTATCGTCCGCACTGTAATGTTGGCTATAGTTTCTCGACTTCCGTTAGCAATATAGTAGTATTACATATATGCCGTTAGCATACATCCCGATAGCACACAACCATACATATTGACCGATGTCTAGGGTAACCAGCACGGTTAGCCAATCAGAAAGTTCTAATGTTCATTGGCCAATTAGCATTGTGCGCTATCGGATCCTGTCCTCGCGTTCTCGGCTCCCTCCCGTGCTCTATATCTAATATCTCTATGAGTGCGCCACTCATCGAACATACCATAAGGGGCACGTTCGGGGAGACGCTATTAGCACTAACAGTATCGTTCTATCTTTGTTCAACTTTTAATGAGTAACAAAGATAGAATGACACCGTTAGCGCTAATAGCGTCTCCCTGAACGCGCCCAAGGTGTGTACTATAATAGTGCAATAAAATCGAATACGAAGAGTGCAGTACACTGAACAGGGATTGTCGATCAAACATGTTGCACTGAAAACATTTGCACTCAGTGTACACTAGTGCAGACAACCGAATTCGCTATAAGGCCGCCGCACACACTTTTACATAACAGATAATGCACATACATAAGGAAACTGATTTTGGTCTATAAACACATGCATAAAGAATTCAACCAATCGAATTCCTTATGTATATGCATTATGCGTTATGAAAAAGTGTGTGCGGTGGCCTTAAGGCTGGTTCTACATAGGGTGCGTTCCATATAAGCGCTATTTTCAATAGTTCCGTTTGCTGCTTAAGCGCTTAAAATTGCAAACGGAAAGTTGTTCCTTTTGGGTGCATGAGCATCGTGAGCATGTAAAAATGGTGAAAAAACAGATTGTTCTTTTGTGTTCGCTGATTATAATAATGTTCGAAATATTGTTTGATAACGATGGAGATTCTTTAAAACTTAATACAGAAATAGAAATGCTTTTAATTCTTAATAAGTATCGCGAGAAAACTGCAATATTACGCCTAAAGAATTACGTAGAAAAGATTTTACCATCATATACCAATGTACAATTTAAATTACATTTCAGTTATTAATCATATATTAATCACATTACAATTTAAATTCATTTTTCTATTCATGCGATACCACGAGTGCGTTCCATATGAACGCTCACGCGCTGTAAGCGCTCACGCTTTTGCTGCCCTACCTCGATGAAATAAGCATTTGTGAGCACGAATTATGACGTTACAATGACATCATTAATGCGTTTATAAGCACTTAAAACTCCAAATGGAACAGCGTAAGCAATGCTTATAAGCACTTTAAGCGTGTAAGCGTCCAAAAGGAACGCACCCATAAGTCTCGTCTACTATTTTCGAAAATGCTTGACTGTCATTGGTCAATTTGCTTGCGACCTTACGTTCTACGGCCATTAGGCCTGTTCTACAATAGAGTCGGAAGTCGTAAGTCGTAAGCGAATCAACCAATCATATTCATTATTCTTCTCTAAAGTCAATTGTAATTGGTTAATTTCTTACGGCTTAAGGCTTACTACATCTGTTGTAGACCCGGCCTTAGAGAATCTATACTGCTTATAAGATTATAAAGGAAACGTATAACGTGATTGTCAGTGGCCTTGTTTACACTGACATACTTTGATACGTGTACTAAATACTACTGGCCAATCATAGCTATTCCATTCTTTAGAAGACTGGCCATGATTGGCTAGTATAGTACTTAGTACGCGTATCAAGTGCTCGGTATAAACTAAGCTAATGTTTTATGTCGAGTTTATATGAAAGTTCCTTTAGAAGTAGAATGGATGTATATTAGCAGGAATTTTTTAGCAACATAGAATTTGCATTGATGCAATAAATGGTAAGCACCATTAAATTCTGGGTCTCTCTTTTTTAATTATAAAAAGACATTTAATATAGTTCTAATGGCTGCTTGCGATAGCAATTACAAATTCACGCTATTCGATGTGGGTGCATTTGGTAGTGAAAGTAACGGAGGAATTCTATCTAGATCAACATTCGACAAAGCTTTATACGACGATAATTTAAATTTTCCAAAAGGAAAAATACAAATTTATTTGACTTTGAGAAGGAAACGCCTCTCTATTTTGATGGTAATGAAGCTTTCCAAATGTCGACAAACCAATGCGACCTTATCCAGGACGATATCTAAATGAACAGAAGAAAATTTTCAATTATCGCTTGTTGCGTGCTCGAAGAGTAATCAAAAATACATTTTGTGTCCTCGTGTACAGAAGGAGAATATTCCGAAAGCCGATATGCACTAGTCCAGATGTTACTGATAAATTAGTTTTAGCAGCAATGTGTTTACATAATTTCTTAAAAAATAAAAATGATAAGAAATTACCACAAAATCAAAGATATTGCTCAAGTTCCAAGTAGCACAAAGGTGAACATAAGTTCATACGGAAATCATTTTAAAGAATACTTGTAGAATTAGAAAAATGAATATCTGAAGAATTCTTGAAGAATTATCCATAATCAGTTTGTCTTGAAATATTCTTTATAAATTCATTTTAATGAATACTTTACGACAGTACTATGAATACTTTGAGAATTACTTGTTATTTTTTCACGCATGCGCGAGACTGTGTGTTCAGCTCGGACTTTATCTCATAGGGTGCGTTCCATATGAACGCTCACGCGCTGTAAGCGCTCACACTTATAAGCGCTATTTTCAATCGTTCCGTTTGCTACTTAAGCGCTTAAAATTGCAAACGGAAAGTTGTTCCTTTTGGGTGCATAAACATCGTGAGCATGTCAAAATGGCGGAAAAACAGATTGTTCTTTTGTGTTCACTAATTGTAATAATGTTCAAAATATTATTTGATGACGATGAAGTTTCATTAAAACTTAATACAGAAGTAGAAAACATTCTTTTAATTCTTAATAAGTATTGCGAGAAAACTGTAATATTACGCCTAAAGAATTACGTAGAAAAGATTTTACCATCATATACCGATGTACAATTTAAATCACATTTCAGTTATTAATCATATATTAATCACATTACAATTTAAATCGATTTTTCTATTCATCATGCGATACCACGAGTGTGTTCCATATGAACGCTCACGCGCTGTAAGCGCTCACGCTTTTGCTGCCCTACCTCGATGAAATAAGCATTTGTTAACACAAGTTATGACATCACAGTGACGTCATTAATGCGTTTATAAGCGCTTATAACTCCAAATGGAACAGCGTAAGCAATGCTTATAAGCGCTTTAAGCGTGTAAGCGTCCAAAAGGAACGCACCTTTATATAAGCAAAATCTAGGGAGTTAGCAGTCTAGTATTATATAGAAGTCTGTGAGCTAATCGGAGTTTGGTGCAAGTGGCCCCTAGGCTGCGTTTGAGGAGATGCTATTAAGCCATGATAACACTATAGGTTGCGGGTTCGGTTGCGGTTGGGGTTACTGTTGGACATTGGAAATCAACCAATCACAGCAAAGGTTGCTTTGCTGTGATTGGTTGGTTCCCAATGTCCAACAGTAACCCCAACCGCAACTTAACTCTCAACCTATAGTGTAATCACGGCTTTAGAGTGTTCTGTCTTTATTTAACTTTCAATAAGTAATAAAGATAGAACGACATTTTCAGCTTGTAGCGTGTTCTCTGAATCCAATTCTATAGTCTGTGGTGACCTTCGTTTGACCCTGACCTGACCGTGGAATTGTGTTCTCTGGCCGGCAATTAGTATAGTTAGTTTTGAAGTTTATTTCTCTCTCTCTCTCTTCACTTATAAAAATATTATAAACGGTGAGTCAAAAAATATGAGTTACAGACATGTTGCTGTGATGTTTTTCATCCTATTATCACATGAAACCGATAGTCAAACATCACCATGCGGTAACGATATATATTTGTCATTGAGTATCTTTGAGTATGGTATTGTGACATTTTTTTTAAATCTTCACGATTGTAATTCATGCGTCCCATAAACTTTGTTTAAAAAAAAAATTAATTCCTCGGGAAGATTGTTTAGGAAAAGAATGCGCGTACCAAGTTTTATATCTATAATTGGCTACCGTAAATTCGGTATCATAAATTTGGTATCGAATAATTCCTTGCAATTTGTGCTTTTTTAAAGAACAAGAACTTTAACAAAAAAAAAAAAAAAAAAAAAAAAAAAAAAAAGAAATAAAGCGGTTAGATTTGTCATTCGATAGAAAATAATAGATATTGTTCCTTGATTAAGGATAAATACACTTATATAACTTTTACATGTATTAGTCTCATAACTTTTTTTATAATGACCAAATCAAGCTGTGTAATGAAGACAAAATTTTTCATTATTTTGCTATTAATTAAAATATTTGAATCCAGTATTAAAAAAAATTAATTATTTTCTATTTCAATGATTAAAGTAATTCTTGTTATTTTAAAATGTAATGTGTACTTTTTACTTAATTTATATTAAGTTTAATTTATATAAGTGTAGTATTTCTTTATATGTAAATATATTTGTTTTTATTATTTTTTTTCTTATTTAAGATTTTACTTAAAGAAAAATTAAATTATATTTTTTCTAACTCCTAAATTTAATTTCAAAATTAAACTTTAAATAGATATTTGTTATATCTATATTATATTTTATTTAAAACAAATTGTAAAATTAACAGACTCTATAATATGATACAACTCTTTATTAAATTAAAGTTTTATATATATATATATATATATATATATATATATATATATATATGTAAAATATATAGAGGATGGAAAGAGATATATACTAATATATCTACTCAAACTAAATAAATATGTACTACAGTCAAGAAAATATTATAGAACAGTCAACAAAATGTCAAGAGAACGTGCTTCCAGAAGATTTTATCGTGTAGATAGTACAAATGATTTGTTTGAATTCATGGATCGTGGTTACTCAGCCCAACATGAAAATCGATGGAATTTTGAAGTTGCTTGGGAAGCTGCCAACAAGGGTATGATATCATATATTTTTATTTTTGGAATCAATTGTGTAATATGAAACATAATACAA